>NC_057814.1:509768441-510041355 GCF_018294505.1 Triticum aestivum
TCCTCGAAGGGGGAAAACTGCTCCTGCAGTGCCACGGGGGCTGTAACCTCAAACGGGGCGTTGACCATCTCAGTAGTGGCCGTGAGCGTATCTGGGGTAGGCTCGGTGGCTGCCTCCGTCTTCTTGGAGCTCTCTGTCTCGTGGGGATCAGCCTCCCGCGTCTGCTCCAATATCGGCAGATCTTTGCCTGGTTCTCCTTGGTCCATCATGAAACTGACGAAAACTAGGAGACCACTGAAAGGAAAACACAATCGCAATGACAATGAAACAAAAAAGAGAGTGAGGATCGGTTACTGCTTTGCAAAAGTTCTTTTTTTTCTCTGAACAAAAATATACAACCATCACGGATCTGCTTACCTTCCCTTCGTTGGGAGAGAAGAACAGTGGCAGATGCAAGTGTTGCCTTTCTTGAAGACGGTGAGGGAGAAGGGGATTCAACGAAGAGTGAAATAATGGTTGCTTCGTCCGTAAAACTTAGACTGCGGGGAGGTGGGGTTTTGTGATACGACGGCTCGTTATTGCCGCGCTACGACCGGGGTGACTCTCCGCCTGCATACTGCCTTCTAATTTGGTGGATGGCATTTGGGCCCGCGTGCTGCATGGCCCGCATGTCGGTGAACAAAAGTATAACGACATTCAGTAGAGGGAGACGTTACGATGACCTAGGAGGAGCCAGAAGCGGTATTGTATCCACTGTACTAGTAGTAATTGTTTTTTTGGGTAGCTGTAGAGTGTCTCCACTGTACTAGTAGTAATTGTTTCTCTGGGCCCAAAAAAAAACAGCCCATCCACCCTAGTAAATAGTAAAATCAATTCAAAAGTCCATATATTTACTGAATGAGAGGCGCTACCCACGCCCAGCACACTGCCCCCCAAAAAAACCTGGGTGTTCTTCTTCCTCCTCACTCCCACCCACCTCACGTCAGCGCGCTCCACTCGTACCCCCAAATTCCTCACCTCGCTCCTACAGAAAACCCCAGCTCCCCTTGTTCCTCACTACTACAGAAAAACCCCAGCTCCCCTTCTTCTTCACTCGCACTACAACTAGGCTCGCCATTCGTTACTCTGCTCAAATCCGTGAGCGCGACGCGACGCCCTCGAGGAAAATGGAGTCGGATGACCCCAGCGCCAAGAAGATGAGGCTCCCGCCAGCGGCGACGCCTGTTGTAGATCCCGCACCCAGCAGCGCGGGGAGAAGCGGCGACCCCGCCCCCACCGGATCCCAGGAACCCGTATAATCTCGGGTGGACCGCATCAGCGATCTCTCGGACGCCGTCCTGGGGAGATCATCTCGCTTCTCCCCACCAAGGATTGCTGCCGCACCCAAGTTCTCTCAATTCGGTGGCGCCCTCTATGGCGCGCCGTGCCCCTTAATCTCGACTGTCGTCAGCTATCTCTCTTCAATGATTTTGAAATCCCAGAGCCATCATCTCTGTCGGCGTTCTGGGAACGGGGGCCCCCAGACTTGCCTGCCTGCGGCCCACAGCTTGGCTAAGCCAGCAGGCCGTACGGCCCATCTTCATCAACAAGGAATCCAAGACCCTCGCGAGGGTCCAAGCCTCGCGAGGCGGACGATGCAAGACCTCCTCTGGAGTGGCCTAGCTAGGCAGGCTCACGAGGAGCGGAGATATCAAGGCGGGGCAAACCTCACGAGGCTCTCGTGACGTGAGCCATGACGAACGACACCAGGCAGGCACCAGGCGGGCGCCAGCACGCGCAGCATCCTTATTTCCTCTTTGGTGCTAAGGAGGCCAGCTCAGGCGAAGAGTACCGAGGCATCAGGCAAAGGTTGCTATATTGGTGCAACGAGACCAAGACCAGGAGGACGGCAAGGCTGAGGTCATCATGGAGCCCAAGACGGCGTCACTACTAGAGCTTTCCGCGGGCGAAGACCACTTTTGTCAGTATAGCTTGTACTAGCTGTCCCCCTTCAAATTTGCCCGCCGTTGTTGGCTCCCTCCCCGCTTGATATTTGGGAAGAGGACCAGGGCCTATATAAGTAGAGCTAGCCACCATAGTAGAGGCATCTCATCTTAGCTTGATCCAACCCGATCGAGAGCCTACCCTAGCCACAAGAGCACCTCAACCTCAGGAGGCTGTTCTTCCCTTGTACTGTTCATCATCAGCCCTAGAGGCAATCCACCACCACCCCACTGGAGTAGGGTATTACACCACAACGGTGGCCCGAACTAGTATAAACCCCATGTCTCTCTGTGTTGCAAGTTCGTCGAGTTCGTCCGCGAGATCTTAGCGAGTTAGGGCGTAGATCGGTAGGAGGGAAAGACTTCGTGCGCACCCCAGTGTTCGAACCTTAAGGGTTTGCCGGAACCCCACATCCGACATTTGGCGCGCCAGGTAGGGGTGCACCGTAGCTTCACTTCCATCAGTTCGTCGCTCCGTCACTCCGTCGTCTCCATGGCGGACGCTCGCCGTGCTCGGGCTGAGCGTCGGGCTGCCCTCACTGCTCGCGTCGCTCAGACGGCTCCCGTCGGCGGGCCACCTCATTGTTCTCCGTCTCTCGCCGCCAATGCTGCCACCGGCCCGGCGAGGAACGAGCAGCAGGCGTCCTCGTTGCATCCTTCGGTGCGGCAGGATGGCCGCACCGCCACTCCATCGCTGACCCCTGCCGGTTCTTCGTCTCACGCGCGCCGCGCTCCCATGGAGGCGCGGGCCGCGCTCCTCGCGGTGAACGAACTCCTGCGCTACCGCCCCGTCGACGACCTCTATGAGGAGTGGCTCGACCGCGTCGTCGACCTCGTCCGCGCCGCAGGGGGCTCTCCGGCGCCGTCCCTCTCTCTGCCTCCCCCTCAACTAGCCATGGGCGACGAGGCTCATGGCGTGCCTCCACCACCTCTGCCCCAAGACGGCGCCTTGGCACCAAGGCGCGTGGCTCCGCGGCGTGATCCGCCGCGCCCGGTGCCCGCGCGCGAAGAGAGAAGCTGCCAAGAAATCCCTCGGCCGCGAGAAGCCGCACCTGCACTTCCCGCACCGCCCGCAGCAGCGCAGCGCGGGCCTCGTCAAGACCAAGCTCCACCTCCGAAGCGGGCCCCGGCAACCACGGCCGGCTGCCGCACCTTCACCCCTGAGCTGCGTAGCGTCGCTTGGCCAGGCAAGTTCAAGCCGGATCTGCCTCCTCGCTACGACGGCACCGCCGACCCCGCGGAGTTCCTGCAGCTTTACGAGCTGAGCATCGAAGCAGCCAACGGCGATGAAAAAGTCATGGCAAACTGGTTTCCCATGGCTCTCAAGGATGGAGCCCGCTCCTGGCTCGTGAACCTGCAGCACGGCTCGATCTCCTCTTGGGACGAAATGGGCGACCGCTTCGTCGCCAACTTCCAGGGCACTCGCGACCGCCCGCCGGCTGCGGGTGATCTACGCCGCATCAAGCAGCAACCAGGAGAGACCCTCCAGAAGTATATCCAGTGCTTCAACAACACCCGCCTCAAGATCCCCAAGCTCACGGACGAAGCCATCATCTCCGTGTTCTCAGACGGCGTCCGCGACGTCAAGATGAAGGAAGAGCTCGCCATCCACAAGGAGCTCTGCATCTCTGAGGAGTTGTTCAACCTGGCGACCAAGTGCGCAAGAGCTGAGGAGGCCCTACAACAGAACATACTTTAAGTAACACAATGATGTAACAAATGACCAAACGTGTTACAAGTAAAACTGTAGTAACATATCATTTGTGTTGCAAGGATTGACGGTAACACATACTCGGTCTGATCTAAAAATGTGTTACAAGGATATTAGGACAGTAACATATATGTTTATGTTGGTCAAGATGTGTTACAGGCGTGATTGTGGTAACACAAAATTGTATGTCGGTACCTGGTGTTACAAATTCTTAGGGGAAAATCATATAATTTGATTAAGTGCTTAATAGACGTTATCATCATAACACATAGGAGCCGTAGAGGACACATAATTCAAGCGGCAGTAAAAAACGTCAATAACAGCATTCGAACCAGGGAGAAATGGCCCAACGGCACATGAGATAACCACCAAGACAACTTAACATTTGTGTTCAATTGCCACGCTCCTTAGTCTACTATGCATTCAGTATGGCAGTTGGGCTATGCATTTTTTTATCTACTAATGGGTCATCGGCCTCAAAGCAAAACCGACCAAGTAGTTTGGCCCGGCCCAGTGCGGGGCCTGAAACAAAATAGCGAATCCCTCAACAGTCAACACCGCACGCGTGTTGGGCCAGCCCTGTGCGGGGCCGTGCGTCTTTTTTCATTTTTGTTTCCATTTATTACCATTTCATTTTAAAAGGTTGTCTAAAAAAATACATTTTAAAAGGAATTCAAAATATGTTCAGGAAGCTTTGAACAATCATCACAAATTCAGAAAAAGGCAATTCAGAAAAATATCATGAATATGAGGGTTTGGGAATTTTAAAAATGTTTGTTACTTCAAGTATTCCAGAAATATTCATGAATTTTCAGATAGTGTTAGAAACTTGAGAAAATGTTTGTGGATTTAAGTAGATATCCCAAATTAAAAACGTTCATTAATTTAAAAATATTAGGGAGTTAAAAAAATCATGACTTTCAAAACATGATTATCTATTCAAAAAATAATCATGACGTTAAAAAAAGTTCATGAGTTCACAAAGTGCTCGCTAATATCAAAAAATGTTTGAGAGTTCAATTTTTTTTTTTAATTTTCGTAAAATGTTCACGAATTTGAAAATATTGTCACGAACATGAAAAATGTTTGTCGATTCAAAAAGGTTTATGAAATAAAAAATGGTCATAAAATTTTGAAAATATTTTTAGTTCGAAAAAAGTTCACAAATTTGTTCATGAATCCAAAAAATAATCATGATGTTCGAAAACTGTTATGCGTTTGAAATGTGTTAAATTATCTCAAAAAATATTGGGAAGTTTGAAAAATGATTGTGATTTTTAAAAACAGTTCGCTAATTTGAATATATTCTTGAAAACTTGAAAAAAAATTGTAGATGAAAAAACTTTTCAAGAAATTGAAAAATGTTCATAAATTTAAAAAATATTTATGAGTAAGAGAAATTATCACAGATTGCAAAACAATTTCATGAAGTCAAAAAGTAATCATGAAGTACAAACAATATTCATGAGTTCGAGAAGTGTTAACTAATTTTGAAAACATGTTCGGGAGTTAGAAAAATTCTTGTGATTTTTGAAAAATGTGCAGAAATTTGAAAATATTGTTAAATACTGTCACAAAATGTTTGTAGATAAAAAAAGTGTTCACTAATTAAAAACTCATGAATTTATAAAATGTTTATGAATTCAAAAAGTGTTCACTAATTTCAAAAAGTGATTGTAATTTCAAAAAGTTGATCGATCCAATGTCGAGGAAGAGCCTCTAGGAGTTGGGTTTTGAAAGTCAATCATGATCCGCGGCCTTCTACCAAGCCTCCCTCGACACTATCCAAAAATAGGACTTAGTCGCGCTCCAACGAGGCGACGAAACCTATGTAAGAAAATATAATTGTGTCTATGGCTATTAGTGTATGACCTTCTCTATAAGGTCAAGCGACGGTCGTAATACCCACAAAAATTTATTTGGTCATATTTTCAAATACATAAAAATATATTGTAGGACCTATGTACAATATTTGGTCATACGCACAAGATAGTTTGGAAAATAAATTGTCCGTGAGCGAAAAAATTCGGACTCTAAATTTTCTATGGGTTTTCAAGGTTTGTTTAAGTGTTTTAGATTTTTATTTTAAGTATATGTAAACTTATAAATTTTGGAATTCTAATCAAATGTTGCACAGATTATGTCATGTCAAGCCAACAGCCGCCGTTGAGAGACAAAATATCAATGTGAAAGGTGCACTGGGAGTCGAGAAGACAAATTTTACAGTTACATATGCAAGGTGTGAGAAATTTCAATCGATTTTTTACGTGACATAAAAAAATCAGTCGATTTAACGATGCATCGAGCGCCAAGACCTAACATGTCTTGTCTCCCACTTCGTGTGCCGCCCCTCCTATCATCGCCGACCCGCATCCTCACTCTCTACTCCTCTCCGAGGCTCCTGCATCGTCGCTGCCCCGCAAGTTGCCGTCCAGATCCATCAAAGACCATGAGTCACCCTTCTCTCATAGCAGCGCAAACACCGCCAATCTCTTCTTCATCGTTCGCAATAGACACGTCCTAGATCTCGAGAGATGGAGCACTGGTGACGCGTGTCTTGGAGAGGAAGGCCGCATCGGCGGCCATCATCGAGGCCAAGAACTCATTGGGGTTCAGATCTCTATAAGAGCTATGTGTAGTGGAATACAGTGAGTCCAAAATCATTTTTATTTGTCTTTCCCATCTGCTTCTGCATGCCTATTGTCACATAGCTGCAAGCTTTCGATCTTTGTTTTCCTCCAATATTGGTGATGTTGGGCTTGTCCTTGGTTTGGCGGTGCTCTTCGGAGCAACAATGCGAGATCGTCAGAATATAGGGAGTAGGTCGCCGCTCCGCCTCTGTCAAGATGAGTCCACACCTAAGCAACCACTCCTATATGAGCATCTCTGTTCATTGTCCTTTTTTTTGATAGAAAATATAAGAATAGGGGTGGGCATAAAAATTGACTAACTAAAAACTAAACAGAAACCCAAAAAATCAAATTTCGGCCATTCGAGTTTTTCACTGTGTACAGGGAAATTCAGTTAGCTGGCCTACTTTTTCTTCTGAATTATTGTTTTTAGTAGATTTTGAGAATTTTACCCTTTTAACCGAAATTGCCGAAATTATCCCAGCCCAAACTCTCCCCAGCTCCGGCCCGGTAGAAGTCCACTCATCCCACGCCCTCAGCCCCGCACCGCACGCACGCAAGACTTATACAAGACCTAAGCGCCTGCCCTCCCACCCCGACTCAGCCGTCGCCGCCGCTGTTCATCTGAGCGCTGAGACGCCGCCGCCGCTATTCATCTAAGCGCTGAGACGCCGCCGGTGCCACCGCCCACTGCATCTTCTCCCCCACCCGGCCACCCCCGACGCCGACTCCTGCGGCGGCTGGCATCTCCCGCATCTCCGCCCTCGCCTTCGCACTGACCGCCGACTGTCGCGCTGTCGCCCATCCTCCGCCCAGCGCCCACCCACCTTCGATTCGAGCTTCGAGCCTTCGACATCGTCCCAACTCTCCACATTGGCAACTCAGCGGGTGACCGTCTGTCCATCTCGGCGGCGTCTTCTCCAGTTCGCTCCCATCTCCCATCATTTGTATTGAATTTTTGTTTCATTCTTTGTGCACTGTTCTGTATGTGCAAGGGAACTTGGATGTATTGTTGGTGACTTGTTGTTTCATTTTTGCTTATCTTGCCTATATGTTCATATGATTTTAGTGGAGAATCAGGGTTCTACTAGCATTTGTCACTGATCTTAGTGGATGCATGTACTATTGTCATATGATGTTAGTTGTAACTTGTATTTTGGAGTTCTTCTTTAATTCTTCTTGCCTCGAATCAGTATAGAAGAATGATCCCATGAATTCTAAATTAACACGCATGTCCTTTCTGTTTTGCAGCTGAGACAATTTAACTCTTAAAAATGGTATGGATTAGCAATTTCTTAATTAACCTATCTGTTATTTTGTTTGATTTGCTGTGCAATCTGCTTCAGTTTGGACATTAATGCTGAATAACATAGTGTTTTTCCCCTTCCATTTTTTCTGTTATGTCAGCAATGCCAGTAGTAAATAATGTTCACTAGGCAGCATTCAAAATGACATGCTCTTAATTAGAGGTTAATTATAATGTGCATCTTGATCAATAACATAAACTTGGAGGCTTTATATTTTAGTAAATTGTGTATGTATAGTTCTCCATTGTTGTACACATGAACTTGTTATTGTCGTGAGTATTCCAAGAAAAGGACGGTTCTTCCTTCTAGTTTATGATATTTCTGCTTTTCATTGTATTCTCAAAGTTTCAGTTGTGTATTTGTGTTGTTTTGACAGGAGATATTATAATGACGCCAATGATTGTTGGGTCCACCGGAATTTTCAGGAGGTGATAGAAGTTGTGATTAATATCAACAATCAAATGGAATATGCAGACTGGACAATTCTGTGGCAGAGGAAGCTAATATTCCTTTAAAAATGTGGAAGATACTAATGTATATGAAAGTAGATTTGATATGCAAGATGATGTATCTGTAGTACTCTGTACTAAGGTTGAAAACTTGTTTATGTAAATTTGTGTTCAAATCTTTTGTGTTCAAATCTGTTTTTGTTGTTAATAGTGCAGTCCTATTGTTCTGACTTGAACATTAATCTTACTGTAAGGTGCAATGTGTCTATGTATTTGGATTTGATCTCTGGAGTATCCTTATGATTTGCAAAACCTGCTTTTATCTTTGTTAGAATGAAGTGGAGAAAATATGTCTCTTCCTTACTTTCTTACGCGGGAAAATTTAAACCATGACCCGTGCATACTTAGTGAATGCAAAATGATTATGTGCTCCAGCATGGTACATCAGGCCTGCTTTGTTTTTTTTACTATCAAATGTGTTACTAGGGTGATTGACCATCATGAATTATTGTGTTACAGTTTATGGAAAATTATGTTACAATGTGTCGCTGGAGGTAAAATAATATTGTTACCAATTATGTTACGGGAGTTAGAAAAACGTGTTACTATCGCTGTTACTATATCTATGAAAATATGTTACTAATGGTGTTGCTATAGCTATAAAAACGTGTTACTACCGCATTAGTAACACAGATGATACGTGTTACTATTGCATGATTGTAACACATTTTTTAACATATTGGAACAAATATCATGTGTGACAATGGGTACATCTTAGTAACACGCCCTAACATAACACATCTGAGGGGCGCCTCTCTCTCACTGAGCTGCCAGCCGTGGGCGCAGAGGAGAAGAAAACCAAGGCCAAGGACGTGAAGCGCAAGGAGGCAGCTGTGCTCGCAGCGGAGCCTGACACCAAGCGGGGCAGAGATCAGCCCGAGTCTTTCAAGAACAGCCGACCGTTCTGCGCCTTCCACAACCTGAACACCCTCAACACCAGCGACTGTCAAGAGCTCAGAGCCATACGAGAAGGACGCTTCGGTCGACGCCCCGAGCGCAGCGACCGGGGCTACGGCCGCGGAGGAGGACGTGGAGGCGGACGCTGGGACGACCGTGGCCCGCGCCAGGAGTGGCGCGACCGGCCTCGTGAGGACCGCTGGCAGGACCAACCTCGTGAGGGCGCCTGGAGGGACCCGCCTCGTGAGGATCGCCCCCAGGGCAACACCGGTCTTCCCCCACTGCCGCCACCAAGAAGGAACGACGACCACCACCAGCACGAGGGGGCTGGGGGGCTTCCAGGAGCCGCGTGCAATCGCCTGCATCTTGGGCGGCGCCCAGGCCCCAGCCTCTCAGCGCATCTTCAAACAGTTCGCTCGCAAGGTGAACGCGGTGCTCCCCAAGCTCGAGGCCACGCGCCCGCTCAAGTGGTCCCAATGCGCCATCACTTTCAACTCGGCAGATCAGCTCAAGTGCGCAGCCACCGCTGGCGCCCTCCCAATGTTGTATTCCCCAGTCATCAACAATGTGCAGGTCACCAAGACCCTCATCGACGGCGGCGCAGGGCTCAACGTCCTGTCCGTCGACACGTTCGACAACCTCCAAGTGCCATATGAACAGCTCCAGCCCACCAAGCCTTTCTCAGGAGTGACCGACGGTTCCACCACACCGATAGGGCAGGTCCGCCTGCCTGTCACCTTCGGGGAGCGCAAGAACTACCGCACCGAGCTCATCGACTTCGATGTCGCGCACATCCGCCTGCCGTACAATGCCATCCTCGGGTATCCAGCCCTGGCCAAGTTCATGGCAGTCACCCATCACGGCTACAACATTCTCAAGATGCCAGGAAGCGGAGGAATCGTCACGGTCCCGTGTGAAGTGAAGGCCCTCCGGAGGCCATCCCCAAGAAGAAGCAGCCACGCCGCGCAGGACCTCAGGAGGATGGCGTCGCGGCAGGGGCCTCATCAGGATCAGCGTCCGTCCCAGGGGCGCCTCCCTCCATCGCATAGGAAGGCGCGCCCGGCGCCCTCCTCAGGCAGGGCTCGGGGGCTCTCTTCTGGAGGGCCTCTGACCTTGCCAACCTCACGAGGGAGGCGCTTGGGCACCACTTGGAAGCGTGCTTCGCGGCACATGTTCCTCAGGAGAGCACAGGGCAGGGAGTGCCCACCACCCAGGAGTTCATCACCAAGACCACCCAGGAACTGCAAGACGCAAGAGCCATGCGCGGCGACCGCCGCTCACGAGGCGCAGCCCCCCATCCCGACGAGGATGCTGGGCTGCGTGTCTGCATCAACGTCCCAGGGCTCAACAGGGCTGCGTCTCAGGAGCGCTTCTGGCCTTCGTGCGTGGGCCGCTGCGAGGGCCCGCCGCACAGCTATGTTCGCATGCCCTTCGGCTTGCTGAGCATGGCGTCGGCCTATCAGCGCAACATGCGGCGTGTCCTAGCGGCTCAGGAGGCCAGGTACCACGCCGTCCTGGAGGAGATGGAGACGGTCTTCAGGGAACCTCCCGAGCCCCCGGAGCCTCCCGAGGCTCAGGGCTCCGGCGACTCATGAGGAGTCATTTCTTCAACGCACGCCTTCAGCTGCACCGACTCTACTTCGTCTACAGAACCAGGTGACATCTTCCAAGCTCGTTTAGCTGGGAGCGCCCCTCGGGCTGCATTATTCCCAGGCCGCGTGGGTCCGTCCCTGTGGCATGTATCCCTTTTGCTTATGTCTTTAGCATACCTTGCTGGGGGCGCCCCTCGGGCTGCATCATCCCCAAGCCGCTCGGGCCGGACCCGGTGGCATGTACCTTCCTGCATTTATCCAAGTTGAATTGCTCTCCATGCTTGGCCTGCCCACGGCTATCGCCTGCTCGATCGCCACCCTCCACGGGTCTGTTCATCCTATGCAATTCGCTTGCACGTTAAAAGGGGGGCTCCTGAGCATCGCGACTCAGGAGCTCTTACTGGCTCTCCAGCCCTCACCCCCTGGCCTTAACCACGGCATCGCGACCTGGCATACCAGCGGCGGCTGAGCTCGCTCGAGGGCCGGGACCTGAGGACGTATAGTGCTTGCATCTAACCGCCTTGCAGGAACACACAGTCACCAAGACTCAAGACCAGGCGCAACCCGCCTTGAGGTAGGGCCTCGTGAGTCCCGCGCTGGCTCACGAGTGCCCAGATACACCTCGCAGCCCTGCCGTGCAAGCCACGTGTCAGGGCGGGGCTGTACACGCCCCGGGGGCTCCTCCCGGAGGGGCCCCCCATCCCACGCACAAGTGGAAGCACCATGCTCCGTGCTGGCTGTCCACACTGCCGAGGAGCGGCTATGCCCGTGCACAAGCGGAATCACTATGCTCCGCGCTGGTGATAAACGACTGAGGGCGGCCCCACGGTCGTACCAACCTCAGGGAGCCCAGAGCTCAGCGTCCAGCCTCACCGCAATGCCTCCCCTCGGGAGAGCCGCGCGAGGGGGCTGGGCACGGGGGCTGCGCTCGGGCCACGCCCGAGCGCACGCCACCCAACCAGGTCTCCCGGACCTGGGCGTCGTGCGCCCCTCCCGAGGCCTCGGCGAGGGCAGGTATGGAAATTGTTTGCACGTCAAGGGGGACTCCTGAGCATCGCGACTCAGGAGCCTAACTGGTCACGTAGCCCCTCACTCCTTGGTCCGTCTTGGTCTCCGGTCGGCCCAATGGCGGTTGAGGTATGCGCGGGACCGGGCTCTGCCGACGTAGAACATTAGTCTACCCTCACGAACTCTCCCTATAAGCTGTTTGCGCGTCAAGGGGGACTCCTGAGCATCGCGACTCGGGAGCCTAATTGGTCACGTAGCCCCTCACTCCTTGGTCCGTCCTGGTCTCCGGTCGGCCCAATGGCGGTTGAGGTATGCGCGGGGCCGGGCTCTGCCGACGCAGAACGCAAAGAAAATAGGAAGGAAATCGCAAAATCTCGAAGCAAATATTACAAGCATATTGTCCTCACAATACCAAATGAAAAGTCTAAATGCCTCCACGAGGCCTGATACATGTTGCAACAACGAAACGGGAAGAATAGCCGCGGGTCACCTCTATACATCGCCGTCGCCTGCGGAAGGTGCTCCCTCGTGAGCAATTTTGTCTTCACCCTCACCACCAGCTGCAGGATCGGCGACATCGCCGGACAGAGGAGCGGAGACAAAGCCGCGGAACTTCTCCAGCAAGGCCTCCACCTGACCTTGCAAGGACGCGGCGGCGGCCTCGCATTGATCTTCAGCTACAGGCTCCAGCAGCTCGTCAAGGCAAGCGTTGGGGTCGCGAAGGTGCAGGTGGCTGAAGACGCGAGTCAGCACAGCCAAAGACAGGACGCGAGCTTCTGCCTCCGCCATGGGACCGAGGCCATCAACGACCTCCTCAAGCGCCTTCACCAAGAGAGGAAGCAGCTGGGCGGGGCCATCCTCGTCGGTGGCCAGCGACTTCTCCAGGCCGTGCTCGTAGAGCGTCTTCTACGCCTTGCGAGACCTCTCCTCGAGGTCGGCGAAGGCCACGCGATCTTCGGCCAGGACACGCGCCTTGGCGTCAAGATCGGCCTCCCTCGCCTTCGCCTTCCGCTCCAGCCCTTCCAACCGGCTCTGCTCGGCGGCCTGCGTCTTCTCCAACTCCGCCAGCTCGGCATCGCGGTTCTTCACGGCGTCCTCCCGGGCCTTCACCTCCTCCTACTTTGCTTGGCGGCAGCGTGCTTCTTCGGCATGCTTGTCACGCAGGCTCTGCAACTCGTCCTCAAGTGCACGGCAGCGGTCGCGGGCGGCCTTGGCGTCTTTCAGCGCCACCTCACGATCGGCTGCGGCGTTGGCGGCGCTCTTCTTCTCCTTCTCAGAAGCCGCGGCGGCCTGGCCCAGCGCCGCGCGAATAGCCAAGTCGGAGTGGAGCCAGCCTGAGGCCAGCTCCAGGCGCCCGGCCACAAGACGTGGGTCTGCGCTCAGGAGATCCGCCTACAACTGGGTCATCTCCGAAAGAGCATGCTCCAGAGCAACAGCAGCAGAAGAACCTGGGAGTGGAGGTGCAGTAGTGGGAGGAGGCGACATCATCACCGGGGCCTGGGGATCGCGGGCTCCAGAGCAGCTGGGACCTCATCATCCGCACCAGGCGCCGGCACCTCCGGAGCCAGCGGGACCCTGGGGGCTGACTCCACGCGCCGATGCTCCTCTTGGCCTCGCGAGGACGACCGGTCTGGGGAGATTCGGGCGCTGCTGCCTCCTTTCTCCACGGGGGGAGGCACGGCCGCTGCGTCTTCCTTCCTCTTCTTCGCCGAAGATGTCGGCCTGATCGACCGAGGGCGAGCATCAGGAAATGACGAGTACAAACAAGGAGAAGGCGAAGCTTAAGACACTTACTGATCCACCGCAACATACTTCTGCTTGGGGAGCTTGAAGCCTGACAGCTTCGGGACCTGAGGAGCAGGCGTTCGGGCTCCGGCGGCGCCAGGCGGTGCGGAGGCAGAACCAGATCCAGCCCCAGGAGGTGTCGGGGCGGAGGCGGCACCACCGGCTACCAGCGACGACCTACCCCTCGTCGGGACGAGGGGTTGCTCCCTCTCCCCTTGGTAGGCGTCGGCCTCGGCATCATCAGGAAGGGCGCGGAGAATCTCGGCCTTGCTCAGAGGGGAAGTCTCCCCACCTCTTCCAGAGTCTTCTCCGAGTCCACCTCCTCTTCCCCCTCTCTGCGGGACTCGCCAGAAGACACCTCCACCGGTCTCTGTGCCGTAGGAGCTCCCGGAAGCGCCGGCGGCACCAGCCCACGCGCATCAAAAGTCGGCCTGGAGGCGACGAATTCCTCACGGTCCCTGCGTTGGAACAAGGGAACGAAGGCGCTAGGCGGGTACTCCTGTTTGTCCCCGACTATGAGGCGCAGGACGGCGTCCAATTCATCGCCAGGCAGGTCCCCTGGCCTCAGGCGGGTCTTTTTTTCCTCTCTTCAAGCTCCCAGAGGGGGCGCGCGCGCCTGCAGTGGGGCAACCCGCAGCATCAAGAACTCGCTCAGGAGCATCACCCCCGTTACCTTGGCCGCCCTCGCGTTGCCCGGCTTCAAGTTGGTCATCATCTGCCCCAACACTGATGATGCCCGCTCATCGACAAGCTCCGCCTTGGGCCACCCCCCGTTGGAAGGGGGCGCCGCCGTTGGCAACGCCAGACGCGGTCGGCGTGCTTGGCATCCATCATGACCCATTTGGATCGAATGTTGGCGGCCCTCTTCCCGATGCTCGAGATCGAGTTGGCCTTGCCGCATGCGATGAAATTAGCGCATCCGGAGATGTGTGTCTCGCTGACACGGAGGAAGAAGAAATGGCGCAGGAGCGCCACAGACGGCATCACGCCTAGGTACGCCTCACAGTAGTAGGCGAAGATGGACAGGAGGAGGACAGAGTTGGGATGGAGATGCAACGCCTGCAGACCGTAGTGGTCGAGGACTTCATAAAAGAAATCAGAGAAAGCAGGGACCAACCCAACGGCGACGCTGCTCGAGAAGAAAGGGAAGAAGGTGCTCCCCTCAGGCTCCCGCTCATCGGAAGCAAGCCGAAGTTCCGTCTTCCCCCACTCATTGCTCTCCCCCGCCGTCAGTAGACGCACGGAGGCGAGGCTCTTCTCTGTGATGGTGGGTGCTTCAAGAGCGGGCTCGTACCAAGCCGGTGTCGAGGAAGTCTTGACCTTGTGCGGCGCCATGGGCGGCAGATGCAGAGCAAGGTTGGAGCAGATCTGGAGGTAGCGGCGGCGAAGAGCGAGAAAGGGGATCTGGAGTGAGGCGATGAAGAAGCAATGAAGGCAAGAACTGCCCGCGCCAGCCTTTTGTCAAGTCAAGCAGTTGCCGAGGCAGCGTGGGGAAGCGGAGACGCCCACGTCCAATCAACCGCCACGCGTCAACCGAGGCTGCAGGCTTTTGAGGCCCGCGGTGCTCCGAACTTGACCCTTGGCTTCACCGTGAAGCCAAGCCCGAGCTCGCCTTGGGCTCGGGGGCTACTGTTGGTGTTCTGGGAACGGGGGTCCCCAGACTTGCCTGCCTGCGGCCCACAGCGTGGATAAGCCAGCAGGCCGTACGGCCCATCTTCATCAACAAGGCATCCAAGACCCTCGCGAGGGTCCAAGCCTCGCGAGGCGGACGACGCAAGACCTCCTCTGGAGTGGCCTAGCCAGGCAGGCTCACGAGGAGCGGAGATATCAAGGCAGGGCAAACCTCACGAGGCTCTCGTGACGTGAGCCATGACGAACGACACCAAGCGGGCGCCAGCGCGCGCAGCGTCCTTATTTCCTCTTTGGTGCTAAGGAGGCCAGCGCAGGCGAAGAGTACCGAGGCATCAGGCAAAGGTTGCTATATTGGTGCAACGAGACCAAGACCAGGAGGACGGCAAGGCGGAGGTCATCGTGGAGCCCAAGACGGCATCACTACCAAAGCTTTCCGCAGGCGAAGACCACTTTTGTCAGGATAGCTTGTACTAGCTACCCCCCTTCAAATTTGCCCGCCGTTGTTGGCTCCCTTCCCGCTTGATATTTGGGAAGAGGACCAGGGCCTATATATGTAGAGCTAGCCACCATAGTAGAGGCATCTCATCTTAGCTTGATCCGACCCGATCGAGAGCCTACCCTAGCCACAAGAGCACCTCAACCTCAGGAGGCTGTTCTTCCCTTGTACAGTTCATCATCAACCCTAGAGGCAATCCACCACCACCACACTGGAGTAGGGTATTACACCACAACGGTGGCCCGAACCAGTATAAACCCCGTGTCTCTCTGTGTTGCGAGTTCGTCGAGTTCGTTCGCGAGATCTTAGCGAGCTAGGGCATAGATCGGTAGGAGGGAAAGACTTCGCGCGTACCCCAGTGTTCGAACC
Source organism: Triticum aestivum (assembly GCF_018294505.1). NCBI lineage: Eukaryota > Viridiplantae > Streptophyta > Magnoliopsida > Poales > Poaceae > Triticum > Triticum aestivum. The sequence goes on from NC_057814.1 coordinate 509,784,300, forward strand.
TTAAGGGTTTGCCGGAACCCCACATCCGACAATCTCCTCCCACCAGGGCTCCGTTCAAAGCCTCTGCATCCCGTCATGCTACCCGAGCAAGCATACCATGCCCTGCACGGTGGACGCCTGGCTGAAATCCCCTGAATTCACAGAACTACAGCTGCTTGAGTTCTACTATTCCCCTGGAAATCACCTACCAGATACCGAACGCCATCTACCTGTGCCCTCAGCACCGATGTCCATCTCGCGGTTTTCCTCCTCTCCCCACACCACCACCTTTGCGCTGTGCGATCTATCAGACAATCTGGTACTAAACCTTCGACTCCCATTTCTCAAGAAACTTTCACTTGTGCGGGTTCATATATTGGAGGCCTCATTGCACAGCATCATCCACTCCAGTTGCCCTGCCCTAGAGTGCTTGGTGCTTGTTTTCACAGTTAGAATCGGTTGTCTCCAAATAAAGTCGCCTAACCTTGTAAGAATTGGAATTTGCTTTGATGGAAGGCAGCTCATCATCCAAGATGCCCCTTCACTTCAAAGGTTGATCCTTGATTCTAGTTATTCACCGTTGCAAATAACTGTCCTCTCTGCGCCTAAACTGGAGACCTTGGGTGTAATACATGATCTCTGTGCTCATTTCAATATGGTGTTTGGCTCCACAGTTCTTCAGGTACTTTACATTATCATCTACACTTGTAACCATAAGCTGCATTTTAAATTTCTGCGCATAAGTTATATGTCATCTTGGAGTACACATTTTGTACTAATATTATGTTCTATGCTCAATGAAGAGTTTCTCCATGGATGGCCTATCAATGGTGCTGGATTCTGTCAAGATCTTATATATCCAAATGAATAGTTTTGATCTGAACAAGAGTATTGGCTTGCTGCAATGCTTTCCATGTCTGGAGAAGTTGTATATAAAGGTGATAATTTCACGCACATTGGAAGCCCGCATATAGTGTACCAGAATTAACCGTTCAGCTGTTGCTCTTTCGACACTCTTTTTTTAGACCTTAACTGTTTTCAATCTTCATGTCTATTTAGGTATCAGGACGGGGTAAGAAAGTTATAACCAATCGGTGGATTCGTAAGCATCGGGATTTTCTCACTTCTCATGAGATTCGATTGAAGACAATAATGCTAGAACGATATGTAGCCAACCGTGCGAACACTAGATTTGTCACATTCTTCCTGCTGAATGCGAGGTTACTATTGTCCATCAGGCTTAAGTTTATCAACAGCATGGTTTTGACGGATGGGTATGTGGAAGAGCAAAAAAAGGAATTTCAGGTGGGCAAAAGAGCTTCTGAACGTGCCGGCCTTCTATTTACAACATATTGTGGTCATAATACAGTAAATTTTATGACACAGGATGCTCATTCTATGGACCTGACCGATCCGTTTGACTATGACTGCCGAAAATAGTGCTGGAGTTAGATGTTGTTGCCCTTTTCAACCTGGGTTTTTTTGTAAACCTGATGAACAATTAACCCTCGTGCTTTTGTACAGTTTGTAAGCTGGAGTTAGATGTTCTTGCCCTTTCCAACTTGGCTGTGACTGTCATATTTTCTTTGAAGCAAGGCAAATGGCTTGCCAGTCATTTAATTTAGAGTGAAATATTGAAACAACTAACAAATCCCAACCAAGGGAAATAACATCACTCTCGCCGGCTGCTTGAGCTCACTGTGCATTACAGAAGCCAAGTGATTAGCCCCCACCAGCACCTACAAACTTATTTCGAACTAGCACATCAAATGGGCTGTAAATTTTCATAGGAAAGGCTACATGACCGTGACAGATTTGGATTCTGACATTTGGGACCCGCGAGGAAATAGCCTATCCAAGGTGGTGTCGACTTACTAGCCAGTCAACAAACAATTCTGCCTATCAGCTGTTGGATTGACATCCAACATCTGTCGTGTATCTTGTATCTCTTGTCTTCTTCTTCCTCCAGCCACCCAAACCAAACCACCCCGTCGGCTCCGCCTGCTCCCGCCTCCCATGGCTGGCTGCGCCTCCGCCGCCATACTGTACGTACCCTCCAACGTTGGCCAGTCCCCCCTCTATTCCCCCACACGTCATGTTATTCTCCGGCGATGTCAGCCCCAACACGCACCCGCACCCGAACCAGTCAACCCTCGTACTCCCCTCTGCCTGCGACTGGACCGGCGCATCTTCCACGACTCCTGTTCGTTCCGTCTGAGGCCTCGCCGTCGTCCTCCGCCTTGCGGCCTTGGTTCGCTCGCCGTGCGCGGTGCGCCGCCCTCTTGCATTGTCAACGTCGTCAACAACCGAGAGGAACAAGGAGATGACTGTACGTGGAGAGGATGACAGTAGGGACCCACCAGCGTCATGGCAGAATGCAAGCAAGTGCCTCTATATTACAAGCCCAAAAATATGGTTCCTCCTAATGGTTGGACATCTGGGGCTCACGCCATTGTCAACGTAGTCAATAAACGAGAGAATTACACTACGAGCGGCTGACACCAGGGACCCAGCAGGTCGTGCAGTTTTTTTAGGAACAAGCAGTTGTTATTTATACTAGTTTTAGCGACGGATCAGGGTAACAACGGGGCTGTGCGGGGGCTGTGGCCCGTCTAGCCAGGGTTTTATTTATGTTTACCACATCATGAGCCCAGTTGTGTTTTTTTCTTGCTGAAAATGGCTAGCCCATTTCTATTTTTTTAAAGAACTACCCAAACGAGGCCGACTTGCTTTATCAGCCCTGCTGGGCTGCAAATCTTTCAAGACGAGGAGAGTTTCATTCGGTTTGCCCAGAAATGGGCTGTACATTTTCAAACACATCAAATCGGGAATTAGTTTTAATTTTTTTTCATTACATGATTTTAAATTCCATTGATTTTTATGCGTGGACAATTATTTGGATTTTATATTTATATAAATTATTTTTCAAAATAGTTTGAATGTGAATCAATATTTCGCGATTAAAAACAGTTGACCGCATCGAAATATGCAAAAAATCGTATACTTTTTAACCGTGGCCACAATATGGGGTGTAATGCTAACAAAAAGAAGATGGGCTCCAAAAAAATTCTTAAGAATTAGCAAATGGGCTGTATATTATTAGAAATAATGCACACGAGAGCAGTGATTGTTGGATGTCCATCCAACGGCTGTCGTGCTTCTTCAATCTCTGCTTTTCCTGCTCCAGCCGCTCAAACAAGCGCCGGCGGGACTGCCTGCTCCCTCCTCCCGCGGTCGGCTATGCTGCTGCGCAGGCCTCACCGCCCCACCGTACTCCCATCGCTGGCCTAGCCATCCCTCTACTCACCCACACCTGCTGTTATTCTCCGGGGACGGCAGATGAACCAGTAAACCCTCGTACTCTTCCGCGTGGGAAACAACTGCCGAGTCTTCCCTGGCTCCGTGTCGTTCCCTTCCTAGGCCTCGCCGTCGTCCACCGCCCTGGTGCTCTCGGCGCGGCCTGGTCAACGTGGTCAATGAACGACATCCATCGGAAGTGGACTGTACGTGGAGAGGTTGACAGCTGGGTCCACGGCCGCACGCAAGGAAATGCCTCCTTATTACGTGCAAAATAATGATTCCTCCACTTGACAGCTAGGACCCACGGGAAGGGCTTCTGTATTTCGTGAAAAAATGTTCCCCCCACTGATAGGTCGGACCCACCAGCTATATCTTCGCACGCAAGGAAGTGCGTCCTTATGACACACACAAAAATGAATACCCCCTGCTAGTTGGGACCCACCATAGTGGGTGGCTGACTTGTGGGCCTACTAAGTTGACGGGGACAGAGGGCTTTGTCAACTTAGTCAATATGAACGATTCTAGCTCCAGTGACCGTACGATGTCCATCCAACGACCATAGTGCTTCTTCAACCTCTGGTCTTCTTGCTCCAGCCGCCCAAAGCAGCGCCGGTCATGTCGCCTGCTCCTGCCTCCCATGGTTGGCTGTGCTGCCGCGGAGGCCTCACCGCCCCCATACTACTCCCACCGCTGGCCAGGCCATCCCTCGACTCACCCACACCCCCTGTTATTCTGCGGCGACGACAGCCTCACACCGCAGCCGAACCAGTGAACCCTCGTACTCCTCTCCGCGTGGGAATCCACTGCCGCGTCTTCCCTGGCTCTGCGTCGTCCCCTTCCTAGGCCTCACCGTCGTCCACCGCCTTGGTGATCTCGGCGCGGCGTGGTCAATGTGGTCAACGACCGACTTCCATCGGAAGAGTACTGTACGTGGAGAGGCTGACAGCTGGGTCCACGGCCACAGCCCAGTTTTTTTGTGATTTGCCAAGTAAGTCGCTTTGTCAGGCCTGTTGGGATGCAAATCTTTCAAGACAAGGAGAGCTTCATTCGGCTGGCCGAGAAAATGGCCTATCAGTAATGAGAAATGGGTTGTACATTTTTAAAACACATCAAACCGGCAATTAGTTTCAAATTTCTTTTTTTTTCATTTCGAGATTTTAAATTGCATTGATTTTTATGCGTGGACAATTTGTTGGATTTTATATTGATATACATTTATTTTTAAAATCAGTTTGAATGTGACTCGAAATTTCGGGATTAAAAACAGTTCGGACCGCATCGAAATATGCAAAATTTTGTATTATTTTTTAACCGCGGCCACAATATGGGCTGTAATGCTAACAAAAAGAATATGGGCTCCAAAAAAACCTTTAGAATTAGCAAATGGGCTGTAAATTATTAGAAATAATGGCAGATGGGATGTATGCCATTTTCCACAGATTTGAGGCTTTCCTAAAAAAGGTTGACCCACAAGCAGTGACTGTTGGATTTCCATCTGACGGCCGTCATGCTTCTTCAATCTCTGCTCTTCCTGCTCCAGCCGCTCAAACAAGCACCGGTGGGACTGCCTGCTCCCTCCTCCCCGCGGCCGGCTGTGCTGCCGCGCAGGCCTCACCGCCCCACCGTACTCCCATCGCTGGCCCAGCCATCCCTCTACTCACCCACACCTGCTGTTATTCTCCGGCGACGGCAGACAAACCAGTAAACCCTCGTACAATCGTACTCCCCTCCGCGTGGGAAACAACTGCCGAGTCTTCCCTGGCTCCGTGTCGTTCCCTTCCTAGGCCTCGCCGTCGTCCACCGCCCTGGTGCTCTCGACGCGGCCTGGTCAACGTGGTCAATGACCGACATGCATCTGAAGTGGACTGTACGTGGAGAGGCTGACAGCTTGGTCCACGGCCGCACGCAAGGAAATTCCTCCTTATTACGCGCAAAATAATGATTCCTCCACCTGACATCTGGGACCCACCGGAAGGGCCTCTGTATTTCGCGAAAAAATGTTGCCGCCACTGACAGCTCGAACCCACCAGCTATATCTTCGCACGCAAGGAAGTGCCTCCTTATTACACAAAAAATGAATACTCCCCCTGCTAGCTGGGACCCAGTATAGTGGCAGGCTGACTTGTGGGCCTACTAAGTTGATGGGGACGGAGGGCTTTGTCAACTTAGTCAATATGCACGATTCTAGCTCCAGTGACCGTACGATGTCCATCCAACGGCCGTAGTGCTTCTTCAACCTCTCGTCTTTTTGCTCTAGCCACCCAAACCAGCGCCGGTCGTGCCTCGTGCTCCTGCCTCCCGTGTCCGGCTGCGATGCGGCGGAGGCCTCACCGCCCCCTACTACTCCCACCGCTGGCCAGTCCATCCCTCTACTCACCGACACCCCCTGTTATTCAGCGGCGACGGCAGCCTCACACCGCAGCGAACCAGTGAACCCTCATACTCCTCTACGCGTGGGCATCCACTGCGCGTCTTCCCTGGCTCCACGTCGTCCCCTTCCTAGGCCTCGCCGTCGTCCACCGCCTTGGTGCTCTCGGCGCGGCATGGTCAATGTGGTCAACGATTGACTTCCATCGGAAGAGTATTGTACGTGGAGAGGCTGACAGCTGGGTCCACGACACCCGCAAGGAAATGCCTCCTTATTATGCGCAAAATAATTATTCATGCACCTGACAGCGGGGACCCACCGGACGGGCCAACGTATTTCGCGAAAAAAATGTTTCCCCCCTGACTGCTGGGACCCACCAGCTACATCTTCGCACGCAAGGAAGTGCGTTCTGGCAAAAAAAGATTCGCCCCCTGACTGCTGGGACCCACCAGCTATATCTTCGCACGCAAGGAAGTGCCTGACAGTCGGGACCCACCTGGTCGAAGCGTACGTAGCGTTGCCATTATGGTCGCGAACGTGTACGTACATTCTGCTCGATGTAGAGCGCGCATGTGTCGTAGTTGAGGCGCGCATGTAGCATGTACACATACGTACAGCAGCCAGTATGCAAGAAAGAAAATACGGCCACGTACGTACATACGGGCGGGGTCTCGAACGCCTACTCGCGCATACGTACGGCCAGGGCTCGTGTACATGGCTGGGTCGGAACAGAGAAACTGCGTCGTCACCGTGTTCATGGGGAGGCAACGGAATGCGTCGTGTTCATCGGGAGGCAACGGAACGCGTGGGAGCCAACCGGCTTGGACGGAACAGCCGATGGAAACGAGGTCTGGCCTACCGCAAAACGGAGGAAACGGCCTTGTGTTCGACCGGCCACGGTCGAAACGGAATCCTGTTCATCGGGAGGGGTCTAGCATACCGCAAAACGGAGGAAACGGACCTCCTACGGTCGAAACGGGGGTCCTGTTGATCGGGAGGGGTGTGGCGTACCGCAAAATGGGTCTCCACGGGATACTGTTCATCTCCACCGTCGACCCCCTCCAGCCTCCATGGGCTACTGTTCATCCACCGTCGACCTCCTCCAGCCTCCACCTGTGACTGTTCATCCACGGGCTCCTGTTCATCCAGCCTCCACCGCGCGCTACTCCACCAGCTACTGTTCAACCAGCCCTCTCCACGGGCTCCTGTTCAACCACCCCTCCATGGGCTACTGTTCATCCAGCCCTCCACCGTCTACTGTTCATCCAGCCCTCCACGGGGTGGTCCTGTTCATCCATCCCTCCATGGGGTCCTGTTCATCCAGCCCTCCACGGGGTCCTGTTCATCCACCCCCACCGGGAACTGTTCATCCAAACCCCCCAGCAATGCTCACTGTTCATCCAGAGGCAACACCACGGGGTCCTGTTCATCCACCCCACCAGGAACTATTCATCCAAACCCCCCCAGAAACGCTCACTGTTCATCCAGAGGCAGCATCGATCGGCTTCAGTTAGCAGCAGTAGCGAAGGAATTGCTCGATCGGGTTCAGTTAACAGCCATCGATCGATCGCTCGGGTTCAGTAACGTGTAGCCTGCAGTGCAATCGCTCGGGTTCAGTTAGAGCCCAATGCCTCACACCCACACGCGTGCGTGTACGAGAGAAACGCGCATCGCTCGGCCCCGACCACCCACCGTAACCGGGAACACCCCGATATTTTCCTCGCCCTTGCTTCTACCACGGTTTTTTCCGTCATGGACGGCCCAAAGAATGTCATGCAGCTGCGTCTCCGGCCCGCCCAGGAAAAAAAGCCCATTTTTGTCATGATTTTTTGTCATAGAAGTAGGACCCCACCATATCTATGATGATACCGTGTTTTGTCACAATTATTGTCATAGAAGTGTCATAAGTATGACAGAAAAAAATTTCGTTCGGCCCAAAATGTCACGGATGTGTCTTTTTCTATAGTGCATGTACCTCTAAGGGGTAGTAGCAGTGAGCATGCACCCGTACATCGACCTCGTATCAGTGTCAGCATCAGCGGCGTCGCCCCTGACGCACACTACAGAGACGTGGTGGCGGCCTTCGCGGGCCTCGTCGGTGCCCATGATCAAGAGGAAGACGCTGTCGTCCTCCTTCGAGACTAGCAGGCGGCGGTGATCCTCCACCAACTCCGGCACGGTGAACGGGTAGCATGTCTCGTACTTGATGTTCTCCGCCAAGGGCCAATAGTGATCGCCGCACGCCTGCGTGAGGTGATGCACGATGTCCGCCGGCGAGCCCCAAAACGGCGTCGGGCACTCATAGTAGTAGACGAAGGGCTCCTTGGAGGCATCGACCAGGCCGTCCATGAAATGGGAGTGGCTGTAGGGGACGTTGCACCAGTTGAATATGTGAGCAAGTTACTACGAGATTTAGTCTGAATAAGCACAAAATAAATCATGACGGCGATAACTGAGATTAAACTAATTATGTGGACTAGCATAGTAGATGAACAAATCGAATCTAGGACACAGACTAGAAGCATGAATTCTTTCTTTTAGAACAGAAACATGAATTCTACCACGGTTTCAAACAGGAAGGACAGAAACACATACGGTGCAACAGGAGCAGCACCGTTGGCGTTGAGGTTGTCGCCCATGTCGTTGAGGAAGAGGTTGCCGAGGTCGGGGAAGAAGTTGTCGTCGGTGAAGTCATCGCTGCCAGCAGTCGTGAGAGTGCGCTCCCCAAATTTCAACAGCGCCCGCTGAATGGAGCGCAGGAGGGAGTGGCTGTAGGGGACGTTGCGGCCGCCGAATGGAGCGCAGGAGTAGCACACGAAGCAGTAGATGGTGCTCCTCCCTAGTCTCTATCTCTACTCTTATATCTATCTCTACTACTCTTCTTTCTTTTTTATAATATACTAGTAGGTGTCAAACCGAATAGTACTATGCCGCCCGCTGCACGCCTGGCTGAACACGCCTCCTCGCCTCCATCAAACCCCTCCGTTAAACCCGCATGCAAACCGAGAAACCTACTCCGGCCCGCGGGAGGAAGTTTGCCGGTTGCTTTTGGAGAATAATAGAGTCACGTACAATCCATTTGAGTTAATTGCGTGTATGATTCTTCCTCTATAAAAAGTTAATTGCATCCTTAATCTTGTATTCTAAGTACTCTGTGGGTTTCACTGTCAGTACAGTGTACATTACTTGCAGGCGGGCTACAGATTAGTACACAAAGTTAGAAAGAAACGAATCCATCCTTAATCTTGTATTATAAGTACTCTGTGGGTTCCACTCCCAGTACAGTAGCGAAAGAAGTATATATTAAAAATATATAAAAAGCTACAGTTTAGGACAAAATTCGAACTCAGGCCATCGCGCTGCAAGGATCCGGCCCGGACCAGTACACCAGGTGTTCGTTGCGGACGATTCAAGAGATAAACCTTTATAGCAATGAGCCCGTCCGTTGCAACGGATCCAAAGTAGAATAACACATATTCACAAATTTGAAAGAAAACAGTTTAGTTTTGATATACATATCACTAAAAATATCTTATGTTTCACTCCAAATATATTCTTTGGGCTGTTTTGATGAGGTAAGGGAGGAATGTGGTTGGTTTCAAGATACTAAGGGGTTTTGTGTAAACTGGAGCAGAGAAGTGGGAATTGTTGCAAAAGGCCACAACTTACATCACAGCCGTTAGATGCAGATCTAATGGTCGGAATTGGCGGATGGCAGGCACACCATCATCACCAACTGAGTCTTTTATAGGAGTACTAGCAAGATGCCCGTGCTTTGCGTGGAACATCAAGATGCATTTATATGAGTAGTTTATCTTGTGGGAGATAAGGATGAACGAGGGAAGGCCTTATCTGCAAATGTGATGAGGGGTACGGGTATCTTTCTGCAAAATTTCCATATTTTCTTTCCTATCCGTCAGATATAGATCGGACGGCCTATATTGCAGGATGGCACGCACACCATCATCACCAACTCTGTTTTTTATAAGAGTAGAGATAAGTATAAGTAATACTAGCAAGAGGCCCATGCGTTGCATGGAACATCAAGATGCATTTATACGAGCTGTTTATCTCGTGGGAGATGAAGATGAACGAGGGAAGTCCTTATCTGCAAATGTGCAGAGGGGTGCGGGTATCTTTTTGCAAAATTGTCATAGTTTGCTTTCTATCCGTCAAATATAGATCGGACGGTCCATATTGCAGGATGGCAGGCACACCATCATCACCAACTCAGTTTTTTTATAAGAGTAGAGATAGGAGTAGGAGTAGAGAAAAAACCGAGTTGGTGATGATGGTGTGCCTGCCATCTTATAGTATAGACCGTCCGATCTATATCTGACGGATAGAAAGCAAACTATGACAATTTTACAAAAGATACCCGCACCTCTCTCCACATTTACAGATAAGGCCTTGCCTCGTTCATCCTTATCTCCCACAACCACATTTTCAAGCAATTCAAAAAGGAAGTCTCTGGAACAATCTGGCATGGTGGTCGCTGCCGCCGCCGTCCAACCCCATGCCTCCGCCCAGTCCGACCACCAGTCACCACCACGCCCCACTCCTCCTCACCTTATCTATCATCTTTCTCGAGATATCATTTTTTCGATGAAATGGTCGAGATACCATGTTTCCGATCAAATTCTTGAGATATCGTTAGTTTTTACACATGGGATTACTCCTGCATGGGTCAATCACAACATGTGTTTTGTAAAAAAATGCATCTTGATGTTCTGTGCAATGCATGTGCATCTTGCTAGTTTTTTTGCATATAATTGCAAACACCACGTAGACACGGTCTTTGACCATTTTACAACTATGTTAGTATCATTGTTAGTGGTCAGCCGGTGCAAGTTATAGCCCCGGGTGTTTTAACCTTTTTTTAGTAATGATATCTGGCGATTGTTCGCACGAGCTCAATCATGGCGAATCCCACATAACCGTCAGATTTCCATCCGACGGTGGCTTGTTTTTAGGCCATAGTATTTGACAGAACCGCCACCCTTACACACGTACTGTAACTACGTCGCGGGCGTTTGCAACTGCCATGTCTGCCAGTGAACGTTTGCTGGGGATTGGAGTTAGCACTGATTGCAGTTCTTAGTCGTTCCACGCTCGGGCATTGAAGTTTGTAACTATTTTAGATTAGAATATACTAATCCTCCGGTGCTAGTAGTAGAGCAGAGTCGTACTCCACTACTACTCTAGTCAATCAAGTTAGGGCATAGTAGTAGGTACTGTAGGGAGTACCAGTACTGTGATCACTCAAGCAAGTTGTCTGGTATGGATACGACCCTACGCTGCTGGTATGTGTCTCGTAAGTCAAGCGGCATGTTGTAGTCATCATCACGTGTCCACTTCCCGCATCACATATTCGCTTCTCCATCCTTGTCCGTGCATAATCGTCCAATCTTCCATCCCTGCTAAGGCGCCTCTCCCCTCTTCCGAAACCCAAGCACTAACAATGGCAGAACCGAGTAGCGTTCGCTGAAAGAGTGGCTAGAATTCGCTCCCCACAGAGGTAATCAAGCTCATTGTTTCGGGTGTGGACAATCTAAGTACCATGCCTCTCGCCGCGTGCTCGTTGGGGCTGTACCATTTACTCAAAGCCCTCAGGCCGGAGCTTTTTAAGCCAGCTCCTTGCTTGCTGATGCCGCCTGATCTTCAGAAATGGCGTGTCACGCAGCATAACGATCGTAGGGTGGCGAGCATCAACCCTCTTGACTGCGATCCGATCCCCGGCACCCTCAACTACATTAACGGTATGTACTGGGTCGGCATGAACACGTCTTGGATGGTGCTCTTCGATGGTGGCGGCAGCTGGATGCTCGTGGAGGTCTACACTAGGCGATTGATCCCCCTTCCTTCGATTAACACTACACTGCTTTGGCACCATGGCCCAGAATACTCGGAATCTTACAGTAGCCAACATGATACCAAGTTTGATTTGCTCAAGGTTGTAATCTGCCAAGTGCCCACAAGATCCGTGAATTATAAAGACTTCAGGCTATCAACCGCGTTCTCGCCTATCTGACAGGTCACTGCGGTAAGTGGATAAATCTGCACGTCCATCACAAGATAATACATCCTCCATGGTTCTCTGATGCCATTGAACACAAGGGCTTCATTTACGCTGTTGACTCCTTCTATGGCTGGACGTATTGCTGGCCTACTCCAGTCATCGCTACGAACGGCTGTTACAACAATATGTTACTTTCCTATGATATCATGATGGCTTACTTATATTACTGTCAACATTTACTGAAAAAATATTCATGCTCATAACATGTTGTTCTTAATATTGACTACATTAAGAGCCCTTTTTTATTTGACTCCAACTTGATATGATGTTGTAGGCCGCCTGGTGTCCCTACCCTTCCTAATCCCAGAACCTTTCAAAGAAAAGCGGCATGGCAGTTGTAGGTGGTTCCTGGGTCGATCAGATGACGGTGAACGATTGATGATCGTTCGCACATACCGGACATGTTGTTTCGCGGAATACAATCACAGTCACTGCAAGGTCTTTGAGCAGGATCCCAGCTTCTCCGGGCCTTCAGGAATTTTTGACTGGAGGCTGGTAAGTAGCCTTGGTACACGCTCTCTGTTTCTCGGACTGAATTATTCGGTTAACCAGGAGATAACCGACGACAAGGATCATGATGGCAGCGCGGTTTCGTTCATCAGGCAAAACTGTGTGTACACAGCATACCATGTGTCTCTGCATGCACCATACCCTGATAAGTGCCGCCACGCTCTCCAGCCCAAAGTAGGAGAGAGGGTCGCAAGTATCAGACTTTGACCTGCTGGCTGGAGTTTCCCCCGTCAGGCACCCATCTGGTTCAAGCCGTCAGCCAATCTCCACAGCTTAATAAATAGTAACGTCTAACTGAGCCAGTTAGTTAGATGCGTACACTTGGTGTAGTAGGATCTTTATTTAGTTTGATGCATACACTTGTTCTTTTTTAATAGCCCTTTTGTAATGATGGCTGGTGTTTGGTTTGGAAGAGAGAGCTGTGTCTTTACTCTTCTGGCCTGCTTACTGCTTCTGTTGCACCCCCAGCCCTGGTTGCTGCTGATGTTGTTTTCAATGTACAATCAGTAGTATATTTCGTCTGTTGGTTGAATAAATGTGTTGTCAGAATGACAAACACAATGTTTTGGAAGTCGTTGCACAGTTTGATCCTTTAGTGCCACGTACCGTACGTAGCGCATACTATTTTTCATTCGGAACACATTTTCCACTTGTTGATTACATGCAGCCCACTGATGAAGGCCCAATAGAGGAGCCCATAGTTAACTAGAAGGGAGGCTCTCACATGAATCCGTCCTAGGTACATGCTCACGGTCCCCTAAACATAAATAAGTAAATAAATAAATAAAGCTAAATGCTCATGCACCAGTTCTTTAAATTCACGATTTAACAGGAGGATATTATTTCCTACGATAGTGTCATTACATTCAGTCGATATAATTCTTAGGCAAAGATAGCGACCAATCTTCTTTCTCCCACCATTTTCTTCCTGCAACCAGCGGACCCATGCAAATTGTAGTCAATGTCGTAAATAGTTCCGGTCCATTTTTATTTTTCAATAAGAATGTCCAACCCAGCCCAACACATTGGCGACAACACTTTATCCTCCGCCTTGGTGCGCTCGCCGCGGCGCCGCAGTCCGGCCCTGTCAACATATTGAATCGGGAGAGGACTGTAGATGTGAGTATGACAGTACGGACCCACTAGGTCCACTCCCGAACACAAGCAAAGCGCCTCTTTTACTACTCAGATGCACCCATCGTTTTTTACTCTAATCCACCCTGTTGATATCTGGGACCCACATCATTTTCAACGTATAGTCAATTAACGACAGAATTGCACAATTTTTTTGAGGATTTGTTCGGAGGAGCAGGCTATAAATTGGGTTGTTCGGTCTCTGTGGCCCGTCTAACAACATGACCAGCCCAGCAGTTTTTTCTTTGGGAAAATAGGTAGGCCACTATTTCTTTTTGAAGAATACCCAAGCTAGGCCTATTTGTTTTCTCCGACTTACTGGGCTGCAAATCTTTCAAGACGAGGAGGGATGCATTCCGGCCTGGCCAAAGAGTTTGGTCAGTATCTGTTAAAAGTAAATGGGAAAATTAGTTTCTTTTTTTGTTTTTGTTCTTCAATTATATTTTATATTTCATTTGATTTTAACATGACACAGTACTAATTTATTTTTAAATCTGTTTTAGTATGGCTAATAATTTTTGGATTAAGAATATTTTGTTCCCCAAAAAAATTGTGAATTTTCAAATTTTCGCACATTCTTAGTTCAATTTTTTAACTCTGGTAGTGACCAAAAAATGGGCAGCAATTCTAAAAATGGAAAATGGGCTGCAATAAATTCCATATGAATTAGAAAATGAGTAAAAATTATAAAAATAATAGCAAATGGGATGTACACGCCACAAATTTCGAGGTTGACTTTTTTACGCAAGGCTTTGTCAGTCCACACATGATTCTAGCAGCAGTGACTGTTGGATATCCATCCAACGGCTGACATGCTTCTTCAATCTCTGATCTTCCTGCTCCAGCCGCCTAAACCAGTGCCGGTGGGACTTCCTGCTCCCTCCTCTTGTGGCCCACTGTCATGCCGCGCAGGCTTCATCGGCCCACCCTACTCCCTCCGCTGGCCTGGCCGCACTCAATCAACTGCCTCCTTATTACGCAAAAAAATGATTCCTCCCACTGACATCTGGGGTGCACCGGTTCGGAGGCTGACCTGTGGGCCTACTAAGTTGACACGTACATAGGGCTTTGTCAACTTAGTCAACAAACGATTCTAGCAGCAGTGACCGTTGGATTTCAATCGAACGGTCCTGCTGTTTCTTCAATCGCTGCTCTTCTTGCACCAGCTGCCCAAACCAGCGCCGGCGAGACCGCCTGCTCCTGCCTCCCGTGGCCTGCTGTGCTACCGTTGAGGCCTCACCGCCCCTACTACTCCCACCGCTGGCCAGGCCCTGCGGCAACGGCAGGCTCACACCGAAGCCGAACCAGTGAACCCTCGTCTTCCTTTCCGCGTGGGCTTCCACTGCCGCGTCTTCCCCGGCTCTGCGTCGTCCCCTTCCTAGGCCTCGCCGTCGTCCACCGCCCTGGTGCTCTCGCCGTGGTGTGGTCAACGTGGTCAAGGAACGACTTCCATCGGAAGAGTACTGTACGTGGAGAGGCTGACAGCTGGGTCCACGGCCGCAGCAAGGAAGTGCCTCCTTATTACGCGGAAAATAATGATTCCTCCACCTGACAGCAGGGACCCACTGAACGGGCCACCATATTTCATGAAAAAATGTTACCCCCTGACTGCTAGGACCCACCAGCAACATCTTCGCATGCAAGGAAGTGTGTCCATATCACGGGCAAAAAATGATTTGCCCCCTGACTGCTGGGACCCACCAGCTACATCTTCGCACGCAAGGAAGTGCCAGACAGTGGGGACCCACCTAGTCGAAGCATACGTAGCGTTGTCATTCTGGTGGCAAACGTGTACGTACATACTGGTCAATCGGTCTGTCTGCAGGCTGCAGCGGTGAACCGTGGCCGAGTAAGGAAGGGCACATGTCGTAGTAGAGGCGCACACGTTGCATGTACATGTACGTACAGCGGCCAGGGTGCAAGAAAGTAAATACGGCCACGTACGTACATACGGGCGGGGTCTCGAACGCCTACTCGTGCATACGTACGGCCAGGGCTCGTGTACATGGCTGGGCCGGAATGGAGAAGCTGCACCGTCGTCGTGTTCATGGGGAGGCAACGGAATGCGTCGTGTTCATCGGGAGGCAACGGAATACGTCGTGTTCATCGGGAGCCAACCGGCTTGGACGGAACAGCCGATGGAAACAAGGCCTGGCATACCGCAGAATGGAGGAAACAACCTTGTGTTTGACCGGCCACGGTCAACACGGGATCCTATTCATCGGGAGGGGTCTGGCATACTGCAAAACGGAGGAAACGGACCTCCTATGGTCGAAACGGGGTCCTGTTGATCGGGAGGGGTGTGGCGTACCGCAAAACGGAGGAAACAGATTTGTGTTGGAGCGCTACGGTCGAAACAGGGGTCCTATTCATCGAGAGGGGTGTGGCATACCGCAAAACGGGACTCCATCGGATACTGTTCATCTCCACCGTCGACTGCCTCCACGGGCTACTGTTCATCCACCGTCGACTGCCTCCACGGGCTCCTGTTCATCCACCGTCGACCTCCTCCAGCCTCCACCTACAACTGTTCATCCACGGGCTCATGTTCATCCAGACTCCACCGCTCCTCCACTGGCTACTATTCAACCAGCCCTCTCCACGGGGTCCTGTTCAACTAGCCCTCCACCGGCTACTGTTCATCCAGCCCTCCACCGGCTACTGTTCAACCAGCCCTCCACCGGCTACTGTTCAACCAGCCCTCCACGGGGTCCTGTTCATCCAGCTCTCCACGGGGTCCTGTTCATCCACGTGCTCGATCGATCGGGATCCTGTTCATCTAGTGGCAACGGCCTCTACTAGCACGGGGTCCTGTTCATCCAACCCCCACTGGGAACTGTTCATCCAAACCCCCCAACAATGCTCAATGTTCATCCAGAGGCAGTATCGATCGGCTTCAGTTACCAGCAGTAGAGAAGGAATCACTCGGGTTCAGTGAATAGCAAGGGATCGATCGATCGCTCGGGTTCAGTAACGCGTAGCCTGCAGTGCAATCGCTCGGGTTCAGTTAGAGCCCAACGCCTCACTCGGGTTCAGTTAGAGCACAACGCCTCACACACACGCGCGTACGTACGAGAGAAACGCGCATCGCTCGGCCCCCGACCACTCACCGTAACCGGGAACTCCCCCGACATTTTCCTCACCCTTGCTTCTACCACGGTTTTCTCCGTCATGGACGGCCCAAAGAATGTCATGCAGCTGCGTCTCCGGCCCGCCCAGGACGAAAAGCCCATTATCTGTCATGATTTTTTGTCATAGAAGTAGGACCCCACCACAGCTATGATGATACCGGGTTTTGTCACAATTATCGTCATAGAAGTGTCATAAGCATGACAGAAAAAAAATTCGTTCGGCCCAAAATGTCACGGATGTGTCTTTTTTTTGTAGTGCCTTGATCTCCATCAAAGCGTCGTTGTCGTCTCACCAACTATTGCTTCTACAATTATCGCTAACGCATAGTGATAAAGTAAAGCAATTACATGGCGTTTGCATTACATACAATAAAGCGACAACCATAAGGCTCCTGCCAGTTGCCAATAACTTTTACAAAACATGATCATCTCAATAACGTATATCACATCATGTCTTGACCATATCACATCACAACATGCCCTGCAAAAACAAGTTAGATGTCCTCTACTTTGTTGTTGCAAGTTCTACGTGGCTGCTACAGGCTTCTAGTAAGAACCGTTCTTACCTACACATCAAAAACCACAATGGTGATTTATCAAGTTTGCTATTTTAACCTTCAACAAGGACCGGCCACAACCACATTCGATTCAAGTAAAGTTGGAGAAATAGACACCCGCAAGCCACCTTTATGCAAAACTAGTTGCATTCTGTCGGTGGAACTGGTCTCATGAACGTGGTCATGTAAGGTTGGTCCGGGCCGCTTCATCCAACAATACCGCTGAATCAAAATAAGACATTGGTGCTAAGCAGTATGACGATCACTGCCCACAACTCTTTGTGTTCTGCTCGTGCATATCATCTACGCATAGACCTGGCTCGGATGCCACCGTTGGGAAATGTAGCATGCAATTTCAAAATTTTCCTACGCTCAAGCAAGATCTATCTAGGAGATGCATAGCAATGAGAGGGGGAGAGTGTGTCTATGTACCCTCGTAGACCAAAAGCGGAAGCGTTTGACAACGCGGTTGATGTAGTCAAACTTCTTCTCGTTCCTACCGATCAAGCACCGAACGTACGGCACCTCCGAGTTCTGCACACGTTCAGCTCGTTGACGTCCCTCGAACTCTTGATCTAGCAAAGTGTCGAGGGATAGTTCTGTCAGCACGAGGGCATGGTGACGGTGATGGTGAAGTGATCCGCGCAGGGCTTCGCCTAAGCACTACAAAGATATGACCGGAGGCATAAACTGTGGAGGGGGGTGCTGCACACAGCTAACAATTGTTGATGTCTTGTTCTAGGCGCCCCTCCCCACATATATAAAGGAGAGAGGGGGAGGAGGCCGGCCCTATGCGCGCCCAAGTAGGAGGAATCCTACTTGGGCTCCTAATTGGATTCGCCCCCCTTTCCTTTTACCAGAGGGGGAAAGAGATACAGGGGGAGAAGGAAAGGGGGGCGCCACTCCCTCCCCTAGTCCAATTCGGCCTCCTTCCCTGTGGGAGGCACGCCACCCCTTTGTGGGCTGGTGGACTGAGGGAGTCCTGGATTAGGGGGTCCTCGGACAGCCGGACTATTGGACTATGAAGATACAAGATTGAAGACTTCGTCCCGTGTCCGGATGGGACTTTCCTTGGCGTGGAAGGCAAGCTTAGCAATACGGATATGTAGATCTCCTCCCTTGTAACCGACTCTGTGTAACCCTAGCTCCCTCCGGTGTCTATATAAACCGGAGGGTTTAGTCTGTAGGACGACAACAATCATACCATAGGCTAGCTTCTAGGGTTTAGCCTCTACGATCTCGTGGTAGATCAACTCTTGTAATACTCATATCATCAAGATCAATCAAGCAGGAAGTAGGGTATTACCTCCATCGAGAGGGCCCGAACCTGGGTAAACATTGTGTCCCCCGCCTCCTGTTACCATCCGCCTTAGACGCACAATTCGGGACCGCCTACCCGAGATCTGCCGGTTTTGACACTGACATTGGTGCTTTCATTGAGAGTTCCACTGTGCCGTCACCATAAGGCTTGATGGCTCCTTCGATCATCGGCAACGATGCGATCCAGGGTGAGGTTTTCCTCATCGGGCAGATCTTCGTATTCGGCGGTTTCGTACTGCGGGCCAATTCGCTTGGCCATCTGGAGCAGATCGAAAGCTACGCCCCTGGCCATCAGGTCAGATTTGGAAACTTGAACTATACTGCCGACGTCCGCGGGGACTTGATCTTCGACGGATTCGAGCCCATGTCAGGTGCGCCGCACAATCACGACGAGCATGATTTAGCTCTGCTGTCGGACAGTGTTCGGAAGATCACACCTGCAACCACTCCGACCCTCAATCCGGAACAAATTGCGCCATCTGAGGACGGGTGGATGGACCCCGCCTCGGAGGCCGCACACTCGGTGCCGATAGAGCCGAATACTAACTTCACCTCCTACGAGACCCGTATTGCCGAACCGTTGGATTCGTCCCCGGCCGCGGACTCCGAGCCGCCCGCGTCCGTGCCCATCAAATCCGATTGGGCACCGATCATGGAGTTTACCTCCGCGGATATCTTTCAGCACTCGCCTTTTGGCGACGTACTAAACTCGTTGAAGTCTCTCTCCCTGTCAGGAGACCATTGGCCGAACTATGTCCGGCTAGAATGGGATGCGGACGACGAAGAAATTCGCGCCCCACCCACCACCCACTTAGTTGCCACTGTCGACGATTTAACCGACATGCTCGACTTCGGCTCCGAAGACATCGCCGGTATGGACGACGATGCAGGAGACGAACAAGAACCACCGCCCACAGGGCGCTGGACTGCCACCTCATCGTATGGCATATACATGGTGGACACCCCTAAAGAAGGGGATGGCGATAAGACAACGGAGGATAATCCCTCCAAGAAGCAACCCAAGCACCGACGTCAGCGGCGCCGCTCTAAGTCCCGCCATAGTAAAAGCAGCGATACCGGCACAAGAGACTATAACGCTCCGGATAGTGCCGAAGACGATGATAATCCCCTCCAGCCAAACCTCGAGCAGGAGGATGAACAAGCTAGCCCTCCGGAACGGGCAGCAAACGGAGAATCAGAGGATGACAATTACATGCCTCTCTCAGAAGACGAAGTGAGCCTCGGCGATGAAGAATTTGTCGTGCCTGAGGATCCCGTCGAGCAGGAGCGCTTCAAGCGCCGGCTTATAGCCACAGCAAACAGCCTGAAGAAAAAGCAACAACAGCTTCGAGCTGATCAAGATCTGCTAGCGGATAGATGGACCGAAGTCCTAGCAGCCGAGGAATACGAACTCGAGCGCCCAACCAAGAGTTACCCAAAGCGCAGGTTGCTACCTCGACTCGAAGAGGAAGCATTAAAACCAACATCACCAGTGTATGATGCGGCAGATCGGCCACCTCGTGGCCGAGACAGAGAGGCATATCAGCCCGAAGTTCAGCCCGCACCCCGCCGCCACTCAAACAAAAATACCAAGGCCCGGGGCGACAAGCAGGACCTGCGAGACGTATTGGAAAACAAGGCAAAACATGCAAGATCGATCTACGGATCACGGGGGCTCGCACCAACGCTGGACGATGACCGTCACGCCGGATATACTAAAAGCAAATCCGGCCAGGACGAATACAGTAGACAAGACTCATATGAACTGCGTCGTGACATAGCCCGGCACAGAGGTGCCGCACACCCCCTATGCTTCACTGATGAAGTAATGGATCACGAATTCCCAGAGGGTTTTAAACCCGTAAACATTGAATCATATGATGGTACAACAGATCCCGCGGTATGGATCAAGGATTTCCTCCTCCACATCCACATGGCTCGCGGTGATGATCTACATGCCATCAAGTACCTCCCACTAAAACTCAAAGGACCAGCTCGGCATTGGCTGAATAGCTTGCCAGCAGACTCCATTGGCAGCTGGGAGGATTTGGAAGATGCATTCCTTGACAACTTCCAGGGCACTGATGTGCGACCACCGGACGCTGACGACTTGAGCCATATAACTCAGCAGCCAAGGGAATCGGCCAGGCAATTCTGGACCCCGTTCCTAACTAAGAAAAACCAAATTGTCGACTGTCCGGATGCAGAGGCCTTAGCGGCATTTAAGCATAACATCCGTGACGAGTGGCTCGCCCGGCACCTCGGCCAGGAGAAGCCGAAGTCTATGGCAGCCCTCACGACGCTCATGACCCGCTTTTGCGCAGGCGAAGACAGCTGGCTGGCTCGCAGCAACAACACATCAAGAAGTCATGGCACTTCAGATACAAAGGATACTAATGGCAGACCACGTCATAACAGACACAAGCGCCGCAACAACGGCGACAACGCCGAAGACACGGCAGTCAATGCCGGATTCAGCGGCTCTAAATCTGGTCAGCGGAAGAAGCCGTTCAAAAGGAGCAATCCGGGCCCGTCCAGTTTGGACCGCATACTCGATCGCTCGTGTCAAATTCACGGCACCCCCGATAGGCCAGCCAATCACACCAACAGGGAATGCTGGGTGTTCAAGCAGGCCGGCAAGTTGAATGCCAAAAACAAGGACAAGGGGCTGCATAGCGAAGATGAGGAAGAGCCTCGGCCGCCGAACACAGGAGGACAGAAGAGATTCCCTCCACAAGTGAAAACGGTGAACATGATATACGCAACCCACATTCCCAAGAGGGAACGGAAGCGTGCACTAAGGGATGTCTATGCGATGGAGCCAGTCGCCCCAAAGTTCAACCCATGGTCCTCTTGTCCGATCACCTTCGATCGCAGGGACCACCCCACTAGTATCCGTCATGGCGGATCTGCCGCATTGGTACTTGACCCCATCAACGACGGATTTCACCTCACCCGAGTCCTTATGGACGGCGGCAGCAGCCTGAACCTGCTCTATCAGGATATAGTGCATAAAATGGGTATAGACCCCTCGAGGATCAAACCCACTAAAACCACCTTTAAAGGTGTCATCCCAGGTGTAGAGGCCCATTGCACGGGCTCAATCACACTGGAAGTGGTCTTCGGATCTCCGGACAACTTCCGAAGCGAGGAGTTAATCTTCGATATCATCCCGTTCCGCAGTGGCTATCACGCACTGCTCGGACGAACCGCATTTGCCAGATTCAATGCGGTACCACATTATGCATACCTCAAGCTCAAAATGCCAGGACCTCGCGGGTTTATAACAGTCAATGGAAACACAGAACGCTCGCTTCGCACGGAGGAGCACACTGCGGCCCTCGCAGCAGAAGAACAAAACAGCCTTTCAAGGCAAACCGCCAATTCGGCGATAAAGACCCCAGACACCTTCAAGCGAGTCCGGAGTAACCTGCAGCACGATCGTCTGGCACGTTCAGAGCTCGCCTAGCAATTCGGCCTCCGTCCTAGTCCCGGTCAAGCGACGAAACCTGTACCGCGCGTACATAATTACGCACTAAAAATACCATGGGCATAGGCGGAGGCACGGCCAGGACACGTCCCACAATGCGGTTCAACCGTCCTAGGGGCTGTATACCTTTATCATTTTCTCACTTTCAGGACCTTACTCTCTGGAAGCCCTTTCCGGTAGTCTCACTGCTGGACGCATTACGGGAAGGAAACACCAAGGAGGCAAGAAGCTAAGACGTACAAAGGAATCCCCAGGTGGTCTCTAATAACGATCGACATACCTGTTTTAAATACCCATACGCAGCTTGCCCTTGGATAGGACATGTCAAATAGTCCTATTTTTTGCTTTTTGCACTACTTGTATCAGTACCCTTCGATGTATCATTTAATAACAATGCATAGCGTTAGTCTATTATTGCATTACCCTTTCTTTTTTCCTCTCTTGCTTATTTACGAGAAATTGCACCCGTGCATTTTGGTACGACTAGTACGCCAGGGGCTTCAGTATACCCCATAATACGGCGTGAGAAGTCCGAACACTTTCGACAGTGCGGCACCCCGAACTTATAGCATTATATGCATCAGCTCCGAATCATGTCTTGGGTCAATAGTTGGGTTTGCCCGGCTCCCATGTTTTGGTACCTTACGTTCCGCAATATCGGCTAAGGTAGCGCTGGGAGAACTACTGCGATTGTGTCTCGGTTCTTCCGGACGAGCACCTCAGTAGAGAAAGCCGAAAACTGACTGTCATGATAAGGCGAGAGCTGGTCGCTGTTCAAGAGGTCTCAAGTCCTTAAAGACTTTTTCCGCTTCGGGCGAGGAGTCGGCCTTGCCCGACTTAGGCGTATATAGCGCCCCAAATTCGGCCTTCCAAATACTAGGGGCTTCGCCAAAATTTAAAATTGTAGACTTCTATGGCTAAGTGAGAGTGATAAAGCCTTATAGTCCGATTGCCTGGTTCGTTGTGCTGAACACCTCCCTCGAAGGACCCAAAATTGGGATAAAGAGTGCTCAGGTTTATCCCGAACACCCCAGTACTAGTTACATGGGGGCAGAAGCTGACAACTGGCCAACTCTCAGATTTTATAAACGGCCGCACAGAAGGTAATATTTTAAATTCACAAGCGTTGCATAGCACAAATGAACTCGTTTCATATTACAGGATCACATGAGTACATTCATTCGAATATTACATCCTTAGTACATTCCTCCGCCACAAGGCGAGAACCCTTCAGGACACTGTTATAATACATTTCGGGGTGGCGATGCTCCTTGCCTTCCGGCGGCCCCTCCTTCACCAGCTTCTCGGCGTCCAGCTTCGCCCAGTGCACCTTTGCCCGGGCAAAAGCCCTGAGCGCACCCTCGATGCAGACGGACCGCTTTATGACTTCAAGCCATGGGCAGGCATTCACAAGCCGCCTCACCAGGCTGAAGTAGCTATAGGGCAGGGGATCTCCAGGCCACATCCGGACTATAAGACCCTTCATGGCCTGTTCGGCTGCCTTGTGGAGCTCGACCAGTTGCTTCAGCTGGTCGCTCAACGGCATGGGGTGTTCGGTCCCAGTATACTGAGACCAGAACAACTTCTCCGTCGAGCTCCCCTCCTTGGCCCGGTAGAACTCCGCGGCATCTGACACACTGCGGGGCAGATCTGCGAACGCTCATGGAGAGCTCCGAACTCGGGTAAGTAAAAGGAAATTTTCTTTCACATGCTTGCTTTGCATAATGAATGCCTTACCCGCCGCTATCTTCTTAACCGCCTCAATTTCCTGGAGGGCCTTTTGGGCTTCGGCCTTGGTGTGTCGTGCGCTTTCGAGGGCCTTCGCAAGCTCGGACTCTCGCGTCTTAGAGTCAAGCTCTAAGGACTCGTGTTTTTTGACGAGAGCCTAGAGCTCTTGCTGCACCTCGCCCACCGAGGCCTCTTGTTTTTCTCGCTCAATGCGCTCCTTGGTCGCCTTGTCCTCGGCCTCGGACAGCCTTCTTCAGGGTCGCCACTTCGGTCGTGGCCCCTAGCAAAATTCATGACGATCCTATGATCTAAGCAACCACCCTTGTTTTTTCTTATCAATATGCAGACGGGGTATAACTTACTTTTGTTCTCTTCAAGCTGCCTTTTGGCAAGGCCGAGCTCTTACTTGGACCGCTCAAGGTCCCCGACGACCTCCGCAGTACGTGCGGCAGCGGCTAGCAGTGAAGCCTGCATGTGCACATAGACATATTTCAATTAGACTCCTGCGGTTATTATTTGATCCTCTATTCGGCCTTTCTTCGCAAACGCCAAACAGAGCATCATGGGCTAGTATCTATGCGGTAACATTCTCTTATAATCTGGTTACTTACCTCAAAACCGGTTAGGAGGCTGGCACAGGCTTCAGTCAGTCCGCTCTTGGCGGACTGAACCTTCTTGACCACCGCACTCATGATAGTGCGGTGTTCTTCGTCGATGGAAGCGCCGCGAAGCGCTTCCAGCAAGTTGTCCAATGCCTCTGGATGGACAGAGGCCATCGGCACAGGCGGCTTGCCCCTCTTAGCGAGGGGTTGCCTGACAGAGTCCGGAACCACTGGAGGTTCCGGTGCAGTATTCGGCTGGGGGCCGAATTTGCTGCCTCCATCATCAGAGCCCATGGGAGTCTTGCTCCCCTTGTGCCCAACATCCGGAAGGTCGCCTTGAGGCGCCTCCAGGACTACCTCCCCTCGGCTCGGTGCCCTCTGAGACAACACTTCGACATTGTCCGTAGGGTGAGGGGAGGAGGCGGTCGGAAGTGAATCACTGTTCAAATCCAACGGGTCCAAAGAACCATCCAATGAAGATACGTCGATATGGGCTCGGGACGGACTGCATAATCATGTTCGGCGTGATGAGAAGCAGTTCAATAAAACATACCAAGAATTATTATGGTATCCGGATACTTACGACTTCGCCAGGGGCTTGTCCCTGGGCAACCACTCCTCTTCGCTGAAGGCGGCGGTGGTGGAGTTGTCCGGAAGGAGGGTTCTTCCCTTCTTGGACCCCTCGGCCGCCCCGGACGGGGCGGCCTTCCTTTTCTTGTCTCCCCCGGCTGGGGGGGAGAACTTTCCTCTTCCTCTTCCTCGTTTTCACGGGAGGAGTGCGCCTCGGTGCTTTTGGACGATGAGTCCGATATAACCTTGCGCCGGAGACCCTTCCTGGTCCCCGTGGCCTTCTTCTTGGCCTTCTTCTCCAGCACCTCATAAGGTGCCGGAACTAGCATCTCCGTTAGGAGAGCATCTGCTGGATCTTCGGGCAGGGGAGCTGGACAATTGATCCACTCCGCTGTCGCTACCCAGTCCTGTTAAACGGCGTGGAGGCTTAGATCCCGCGCGTAGTTATACTGAGGAAATGAACATCTTATAAGATATAAAAGACTTACCAATTCACAGGGCGCTTTGCGCTGAGTCCGCGGTCCTCGGTAAGGGGAGGTGGTACCTCGGCGCCCTTGAACAGCACCTTCCAGACGTCCTTGTGCGTCGTGTCGAAGAGCTCTCGCAGCGTCTGGTGCTCGGTCGGGTCGAACTCCCACAAGGTGAATGCCCGTCTTTGACACGGGAGGATCCGGCGGAAGAGCATGACTTGGACCACGTTGACGAGCTTGATTTTCTTGCTCATCATGTTTTTGATGCATGTCTGGAGTCCGGTCAGCTCTACCGGGGAACCCCAGGACAAGCCCTTCTCTTTCCAGGAGGTGAGCCGCATGGGGATTCCGGATCAAAATTTGGGGGCCGCCACCCAGTTGGTGTCGCGCGGCTCGGTGATGTAGAACCACCCCGATTGCCACCCCTTTATGGTCTCCACATAGGAGCCTTCAAGCCAGGTGACGTTGGGCATTTTGCCCACCATGGTGCCTCCGCACTCCGCTTGCTGGCCGACCACCACCTTCGGTTTAACATTGAAGGTCTTCAGCCACAGGCCGAAATGTGGTTGGATGCAGAGGAAGGCCTCGCACACGACGATAAACGCCGAGATGTTGAGGATGAAATTTGGGGCCAGATCGTGGAAGTCCAGCCTGTAGTAGAACATGAGCCCGCGGACAAACGGGTGGAGGGGAAATCCCAGTCCGCGGACAAAGTGGGTAAGGAAAACCACCCTCTCATGGGGTTCTGGAGTAGGGATGATCTGCCCCGCATCTGGCAGCCGGTGCGTGATATCCGCGGCCAGGTATCCGGCTCCCCGCAGCTTTGTGATGTTCTCCTCCGTAACGGAGGAGACCATCCACTTGCCTCCCGCTCCGGACATGCTTGGAGTGGTTTGAGGAGAAAAACGCAAACTTGGGCGCTGGAGCTCGAGTGCGCAAGAATGGATGAGCTAGGAGGAAGAAGGCGTAGGTGAAAAGGGTGAATCCTTGTCCCTTTATAAGGGCGGAAGAGGCTATGCACCTCCCCACCTACCTGGTAAAATCGCTTATTCCCCAAGCGCCGTAATTGATGGCGTGGCTGGGTTACCCACACCCGTATTGATGAGAATCCCGTGATAAGGGGACACGATCTCTGCTTCGACAAGACGTGCCAAGGAAACCGCCTCCAATACGTGTTGTGGCTGGTTGTGAAAAACGGTTCGAATAATGGCCGGGTCGTGGTGTGATGTCATGCTACAAAACGCGTCGGCGGATTAGATTTGTGGAAATATTATTCTCTCAACGGTGGTATGTGGAATTTGTTTTGCAGAGCCGGACACTATCCTTGTGTTCAAAATCTTCTATGGAGTATTCGGAGGAGGAACCCGCCTTGCAATGCTGAAGACAATCTGCGCGCCGGACTCATCGTCATTGAAGCCTGGTTCAGGGGCTACTGAGGGAGTCCTGGATTAGGGGGTCCTCGAACAGCCGGACTGTTGGACTATGAAGATACAAGATTGAAGACTTCGTCCCATGTCCGAATGGGACTTTCCTTGGCGTGGAAGGCAAGCTTGGCAATACGGATATGTAGATCTCCTCCCTTGTAACCGACTCTGTGTAACCCTAGCCCCCTCCGGTGTCTATATAAACCGAAGGGTTTAGTCCGTAGGACGACAACAATCATACCATAGGCTAGCTTCTAGGGTTTAGCCTCTACGATCTCGTGGTAGATCAACTCTTGTAATACTCATATCATCAAGATCAATCAAGCAGGAAGTAGGGTATTACCTCCATCGAGAGGGCCCGAACCTGGGTAAACATTGTGTCCCCCGCCTCCTGTTACCATCCGCCTTAGACGCACAGTTCGGGACCCCCTACCCGAGATCCGCCGGTTTTGACACCGACATGGACCTCCCTCCTATGGCCCATATGGCCCATATCTTCTCCCGGGGGGTTCCAGTAACCCCTCCGATACTCTGATATGTACCCGATACACTCAGGAACACATCCGGTGTCCGAATACTATCATCCAATATATCAATCTTTACCTCTCGACCATTTCGAGACTCCTTGTCATGTCCGTGATCTCATCCGGGACCCCGAACAACATTTGGTCACCAAATCTCATAAATCATATAATACAAATCGTCATCGAATGCTAAGCGTGCGGACCCTACGGGTTCGAGAACTATGTAGACATGACCGAGACACCTCTCTGGTCAATAACCAACAGCGGAACCTGGATGCTCATATTGGTTCCCACATATTCTATGAAGATCTGTATCAGTCGTACCGTAATGACAACATACGTTATTCCCTTTGTCATCAGTATATTACTTGCCCGAGATTCGGCCGTTGGTATCTTATACCTAGTTTAATCTCGTTACCGGCAAGTCTCTTTACTCGTTCCATAATGCATCATCCTGTAACTAACTCATTAGTCACATTGCTTGCAAGGCCTATTATGATGTGCATTACCGAGAGGGCCCAGAGATACCTCTCCGATACTCGGAGTGACAAATCATAATCTCGATCTATGCCAACCCAACAAACACCTTCGGAGATACCCGTAGAACATCTTTACAATCACCCAGTTACGTTGTGAAATTTGATAGCACATAAGGTATTCCTCCGGTATTCGCGAGTTGCATAATCTCATAGTCAAAGGAATATTTATAAGTCATGAAGAAAGCAATAGCAATAAAACTTAACGATCATTATGCTAAGCTAACGGATGGGTCTTGTCCATCACATCATTCTCCTAATGATGTGATCCCGTTCATCAAATGACAACACATGTCTATGGCTAGGAAACTTAACCATCTTTGATTAACGAGCTAGTCTAGTAGAGGCTTACTAGGGACACCGTGTTTTGTCTATGTATCTACACATGTATCAAGTTTCTGGCTAATACAACTCTAGCATGAATAATAAACATTTATCATGATATAAGGAAATATAAATAAAAACTTTATTATTGCCTCTAGGGCATATTTCCTTCATTAACATCTTATATTATGGGCCGGAGGGAGTTTACTGCATTTTTACAAATTATCGGTTGATTAACTGTTGTTGTGTCGTTGAAGTTGTTGTTGCTGCTCTTCTATGTATATCTAGACATCATCAAAACATTAAGGTAACACTCTTCCTTGTTGCTATGTAGCCTAGGATTGCATATTTAGACATTCGGTAAAGTGCATGTTGCTATGTAGCCTCAGATATATTACATATGGCCCTAGTTAATCTAACGATAGGGTTATAGATATATTCACTTAAAAGTTTGATTCACCGATTAGTCCCTTATCAGCCCCCGGCCTATATGGGACGAACTACCGATATCCTGAATAGTGAGTATATATAAGCCATGGGATGAAACAAACCTCGATGGAAAATAGGAGTCGTTCCCAAAATTGTCATGTGTAAGTACATCGCGAGGCATGTTAAGCACAACAGGCTAAACATCAACCAAATATATCCATGGCAAACAAAATAATCTCCAAACGATAGCTTCAGTGTGCAGGTTTAAGCATGCTAGTTAAGCAAAACAAGTGGAAAGGTGTGTTAGCTGCAACAGGCCTAACAATTAACAAGAAGGAATATAGTCATTCAAACTGGTATTGTGTCGGTCTAACTACACTGGTTATTGTTAAATAAAAATGGAAAGGTGTGTTAACTACAACATGCTTAACAACAACCAAATGTAGTCATTCATAATGGTATTGTTGAAATTGGTATTGATGAAATTGAACTGCACAATTCATACCTGCACTTATAGAACATCACGTTGTGAATAACTGGAATAAACAAGGCATACTACGAACAACCAAAGATTGCATTTGAAACTGGACATATGCTAACTACAAACAATCAAACAACCAAAAAACTTTAAAAGAGACATATGCTAGCTATAACAAGCTTAACAACAAGAAAATATAAGCATTCCTATTGGTATGTTTAAAACTGGTATTGATGAAAATGTATTGCACAGTAAATAGTTGCACATATAGAGCATCACATTGTGAGCAACTGAAATAAGCAAGGCATACTGCAAACAACGAAATATAGCGATTAAAACTGAACATATTCTCACCACACTACAAAAGGGACTCGACAAAACAAATCATGGGTTCCCCCTGTGAAGAGGCAAGGCAAAACAAATGATGGGTTTCCTCACTTGTCACAAATGGGCTCCTTCCCATGGGAAGAGCACGGACCCTGGGCGTGCTCCATGTTGTCTCAGATGGGCTCCTTCTCCTTGGAAGAGCACGACTATAGGTGCCCTCCCTGATGTCGCAGATGGGCTCTTTCCCCTTGGAAGAGCTGGAGAGGGTGCCCTCCTCGTGGTCGCCGTCGATGAGGTCTGACTTGGCAGCTGTGGATCCCAAGCTAGTGTCGCAGAACGTGTCCTTCAGAAATGACAAAAGGGGTTCGATGGTGATGTAGGATGGCAAATTCTTGACAGCGAACCATAGGAGATCAATGACGGGGCCATGGATGAGATCGGCGGTGGTTGAACCCGAGGGGTTGGGGTGGGCCACTTAACCAGTGACATAGCCTGCGTCAGGCCATCGCTCTCGACGACCTCGATGTCGTAGCCGGCGTCTGCGACATACCTGCATACTCTAGCCTGCTGATTGAGAGCCTGCGGCCAGTAATGGTCGTCAGCTTCCTCAGCGGCCACCTCGGCGACGTCGGGCGAAGAGGCCGTGATACACCTCTTTTGGGCCAGTCGCTCCTCAAGCTCCACGGGAAGCGTAGCCGGGCTTAGGCTGCGATGCTCTGGAGTGGGGAATGGGGATCTGTGGGAAATGGGGCATTTGGAAGGCGTCATCTAAGAAACTCAAGGCCGCTAGGGTATGGAGATCGGTGGGTAAGCTACACGGGCAAACCGACAGATGTTGAGAATTGAGGCCTTGCAGCGGCGACGAACTTGCTAGGGTTTCAAGCGAGGGAGGGGTTGTGGAGAGTGTGTGTGTGTGTGTGTGCGCACGCGTGCGCCCGAGGAGTTTTTGGTGTGTGTGTGTGGATGAGGGGGTTTGAGGAAATGATATGAAACAGAAAAAACCCTCGAGCCGGGCAGATATTTTTGAGGGATGCAGGCGGTAGCGGGAACAACAAACATCACACACGGTCGAAACATAATAACCGTGTGTTATCAAACAGAAAAACCTTGCACGCGGGTAGATATTTTTGAAAGGGGAAGCCTCGTGGAGCCCAATGTACTGTGCTAACGTGCGTGACAGGGGCATCGGCGTGGCACACGGTTAGTGTGAGTGAATCGTGTCTGTTGCATCATCCGACTTGTCTAATGTTCATAAATTTGGCGAAAATGACGCGGGAAACGGTCAAAACACGAACACACTTGCATGTGGACCAAATATATGTATGACAAGGGTGGTTTGATGTTCAAATACCAAATGCACAACTTCGATGTGGCACCTATCTCACAAAGAGCATGGTATTGCTTGCCCCCCCTTCATGTCAGCAGGAGGGGAATCCTAAGTTATGAACGCATGCCCGCCCCCATGGAGGTTCACCTAGCAAAGTGCGAAGTAGGAGTCCCCCCATCACACACACACACACAAACACACACACACACACACACACTGAGGGAGTCCTGGATTATGGGGTCCTCGGGGAGCTGACCTATGTTACGTGGGCCGGACTAATGGGCCGTGAAGATACAAGACATAAGGCCTTCCCCCGTGTTCGGATGGGACTCTCCTTTGCGTTGATGGAAAGCTTGGCATCTGGACGTGTTGTT
The DNA here is from genome assembly GCF_018294505.1 of Triticum aestivum. Classification (NCBI taxonomy): domain Eukaryota; kingdom Viridiplantae; phylum Streptophyta; class Magnoliopsida; order Poales; family Poaceae; genus Triticum; species Triticum aestivum. Next base: position 509,815,281 of record NC_057814.1, read on the forward strand.
TCCCTTCTCTGTAAACCGACTCTGTACAACCGTAGGCCCCTCCGGTGTATATATAAGCCGGAGGGTTTAGTCCGTAGAGGCTAACACAAATCATACAGGCTAGACATCTAGGGTTTAGCCATTACAATCTCGAGGTAGATCAACTCTTGTAACCCCTATACTCATCAAAGTCAATCAAGCAGGAAGTAGGGCATTACCTGCATTAAGAGGGCCCAAACCTGGGTAAACAGCATGTCCCCTGCCTCATGTTACTTTCGATCCTCAAACGCATAGTTCGAGACCCCCTACCCGAGATCGGCCGGTTTTGACACCGACATTGGTGCTTTCATTGAGAGTTCCATTGTGCCGTCGACAGAAGGTTCGATGGCTCGATCGATCATCAACAACGATGCTGTTTCAGGGGAGACTTTCCTCCCCGGTCAAATTTTCGTGTTCGGCGGCTTCTCACTGCGTGCCAACTCGATTGGCCACCTCAAACAAATCGACAGCTACGCCCCTGGGCACCAGATCAGTTTTGGAAATCTGAATTATGTCACTGATATCCGAGGAGACTTGATCTTCGAAGGGTTCGCGGCCCCGATCACCGCTCTAGCCTTAGATCCGGAGCATATTACCGGGTCCGAAGATGGGAGTTTAGAGCCCGCCGGACTCTCTGCAACTATGGAGCTCGCCACCAGAGATTCGGAGGGGACTACGTCGCCGGCAGGCCCGGAGTTAAACCAGGTTCCCCTGTCATCGGAAAGCCGGACTCGCCTCCGGATACCAGCTTCGAACTCTCGTGGTCCACGTCACGTGAGCTTGGCCAGGAGACTCCTACCCTGCCTAGCTCCACGGGCTCTCACTTCCCCGTCCAAACCTCGCCCTTAAACGAGGCTTTGGACTTAATGTGATCCCTCGCCATTACAGAGGAATCACTTCCGAACTGCGCCCAGCCCGGACTAGGGGCTGAGAGCGGGGAATTTTATGTCCCACCCACCACCCACTTCATAGCCACTGTCGAGGACTTAACCGACATGCTGGACTACGCCTCTGAAGACATCGACAGTATGCACGACAATGCCGGAGACGAACAAGCCAAGCCGCCATTTACCGGACATTGGACGACCACCTCCACATATGATGTGTATATGGTGGACACACCCAAAGAAGATGAAGGCGACGGTAGGAAGGAACCGGCTGAGGACGAGCCTGTTGAGGCACCACCGAAGCGTCGATGTCAGCGGCTCCGTTCAAAATCGCGTCACGAAAAAGACAGTAATACCGGCATCGAAGACAATGACACTCCGGAGAATGCCGAAGACCCCGAAGCCCCCGTCGAACCAACATCCAAACATGATGATTTGGAGGAGGGGCAAGTTAACCCTGCCGATTCGGTCGGGAACGAGGACTCGGAGGATAGAAATTATCTACCACCCTCTGAGGATGATGTGAGCCTCGGAGACGAAGACTTCATCATGCCAGAGGAACCACTTGAGCAGGAGCGCTTTAAGCGCCAACTAATCGCCACGGCGAGAAGCTTAAAAAAGAAGCAACAACGGCTCCAAGCCGAACAGGATACACTCAAGGACAGATGGACCCAGGTTCTAGCTTCCGAAGAGTATGGTCTACAACGCCCATCAAAGAGTTATCCGAAGCGTCGGCTACTACCACAATTCGACGATGAGGCCCTTGAGCCAATACCGTCAAGACATGACCGCGCTGATGAACCAGAACGGCCACCGCGCGGACGGGATAGAGTGGCCGTCCAGGCCGAACACCAGCCCGCACCACCCCCTTGTAGAGGTAGAGAGACAGCGGCCCCAGAATATACCTACGACCTACGGCAGGACCTAAACAATAGAGCAGGCCAAGCTAGATCAATCTATGGATCAAGGGGGCGTGCCCCAACGTGAGAAGATGGCCATCAGGCCTGGCGCGACAGGCACAACCTCACCCAGGCCGAAAACCGCATACAGACCTTACCCGAACTATGTCATGACGTCGCACGACACAGAGGCGCCGCACACCCTCTATGCTTCACCGATGAGGTAATGGAGCACCAGTTCCTAGAATGGTTTAAACCCGTGAACATTGAATCATACGATGGAACGACAGACCCCGCAGTATGGATCGAAGATTTTCTTCTCCATATCCACATGGCTCGTGGTGATGATCTCCACGCCATCAAGTACCTCCCCCTGAAGCTCAAGGGACCAGCACGACACTGGTTAAACAGCCTCCCAGAAAATTCTATTGGTAGATGGGAAGATTTGCAAGATGCCTTCAGAGACAACTTCCAAGGCACATATGTTCGGCCTCCAGACGCCGATGACCTTAGCCATATAGTCCAGCAGCCCGGAGAATCAGCCCGGAAGCTCTGGACCAGGTTCTTAACTAAAAGGAACCAAATTGTCGATTGCCCGGACACCGAAGCCCTCGCGGCCTTCAAACACAGCGTCCAGGACGAGTGGCTCGCCAGACACCTCGGCCAAGAAAAACCGAAGTCCATGGCAGCTCTTACCACACTCATGACCCGCTTTTGCGCAGGAGAGGATAGCCGGCTAGCTCGTCAAAACAACAGCACCAGCGACACTGGCACCTCCGAGGCCAGAGATGGCAACGGTAGGCCACGAGGCAACAAACATAAGCACCGAAACAACAATAACGATACCGAAGACACGGCGGTCAACGCCGGATTCAGCGGCTCCAAATCTGGACAGCGGAAGAAGCCATTCAAACGAAACGGAGATGGTCCATCCAGCTTGGACAGAATACTCGATCGGCCTTGCCAGATTCATTGCACCCCTCACAAGCCTGCCAGTCATACCAACAGAAATTGTTGGGTCTTTAAACAAGCCGGTAAGCTCAACATCGAGCATAAGGGGAAAGAGCCGCCTAGCGAGGACGACGATGAAGAGCCTCGCCAACCGAACAGAGGGGGACAGAGGAGATTTCCCCCGAGGTAAAAACAGTGAATACGATATATGTTACACATATCCCCAAGAGGGAGCGTGATACGTCTCCAACGTATCTATAATTTTTGATTGCTCCATGCTATATTATCTTCTGTTTTGGACATTATTGGGCTTTATTATACACTTTTATATTATTTTTGGGACTAACCTATTAACCGGAGGCCCAGCCCAGAATTGTTGTTTTTTGCCTATTTCAGAGTTTCGCAGAAAAAGAATATCAAACGGAGTCCAAACGGAATGAAACCTTCGGGAACATGATTTTCGGAACGAATGTGATCCAGAGGACTTGGACCCTACGTCAAGAAAGCTACCAGGAAGCCACAAGGTAGGGGGCGCGCCTACCCCCTGGGCGCGCCCTCCACCCTCGTGGGCCCCATGTTGCTCCACCGACGTACTCCTTCCTCCTATATATACCTACGTACCCCCAAACTACCAGATACGGAGCCAAAAACCTAATTCCACCGCCGCAATCTTCTGTACCCATGAGATCCCATCTTGGGGCCTGTTTCGGAGCTTCGCCGAAGGGGGCATCGATCACGGAGGGCTTCTACATCAACACCATAGCCTCTCCGATGATGTGTGAGTAGTTTACCTTAGACCTTCGGGTCCATAGTTATTAGCTAGATGGCTTCCTCTCTCTTTTTGAATCTCAATACAATGTTCTCCCCCTCTCTCGTGGAGATCTATTCGATGTAATCTTCTTTTGCGGTGTGTTTGTTGAGACCGATGAATTGTGGGTTTATGATCAAGTTTATCTATGAACAATATTTGAATCTTCTGAATTCTTTTATGTATGATTGGTTATCTTTGAAATTCTCTTCGAATTATCAGTTTGGTTTGGCCTACTAGATTGATCTTTCTTGCAACGGGAGAACTGCTTAGCTTTGGGTTCAATCTTGTGGTGTCCTTTCCCAGTGACAGTAGGGGCAGCAAGGCACGTATTGTATTGTTGCCATCGAGGATAACAAGATGGGGTTTATATCATATTGCATGAGTTTATCCCTCTACATCATGTCATCTTGCTTAAAGCATTACTCTGTTCTTATGAACTTAATACTCTAGATGCATGCTGGATAGCGGTCGATGTGTGGAGTAATAGTAGTAGATGCAGGCAGGAGTCGGTCTACTTGTCTCGGACGTGATGCCTATATACATGATCATACCTAGATATTCTCATAACTATGCTCAATTCTGTCAATTGCTCAACAGTAATTTGTTCACCCACCGTAAATACTTATGCTCTCGAGAGAAGCCACTAGTGAAACCTATGGCCCCCGGGTCTATTTTCCATTATATTAATCTTCCAACAACAAGCTATTTCCATTGCCGTTTTTATTTTACTTTCTTTACTTTGCATCTTTATCACAAAAATACCAAAAATATTATGTTATCATATCTATCAGATCTCACTCTCGTAAGTGACCGTGTAGGGATTGACAACCCCTTATCGCGTTGGTTGCGAGGATTTATTTGTTTGTGTAGGTGCGAGGGAATCGTGCGTGGCCTCCTACTGGATTGATACCTTGGTTCTCAAAAACTGAGGGAAATACTTACGCTACTTTGCTGCATCACCCTTTCCTCAAGGGAAAACCAACGCAGTGCTCAAGAGGTAGCAAGAAGGATTTCTGGCGCCGTTGCCGGGGACGTCAACGCAAAAGTCAACATACCAAGTACCCATCACAAACCCTTATCTCCCGCATTACATTATTTGCCCTTTGCCTCTCGTTTTCCTCTCCCCCACTTCACCCTTGCCGTTTTATTCGCCCTCTCTTTTCCGTTTGCCTCTTTTTCATTTGCTTGTCGTTATGGCTAGTCCCTTATCTACTCCGTTGTCCCCTGAGTTTGAAGTCTTTCACTTCAAACAAAGACAAGGAGAAAACTTAAAAGATGCCTGGTTTAGAATGATGGAGTCTTACCGTAATTGTACCTTTGAAGTGAACCTTAGAATTTTGCTTCGCAATTTTTATGTTGGATTAAATATGTCTCATAGACAACTCTTGGATTGCGTTGCCAAAGGCAATTTTATTGAAATTGATCCCCATATTGCGCATGAAGTTATAGAAGGTATAGTGGGAACACTACCTCAACAAAAGGGTCCTCATCATACCCAAGAAGAGACACAAGTTTTTGAAAAAAATTGCGAAGTAACTAAGATTTTACAGAAGTCTCTTGAACCTCTTAAGAACGTTAGCGGAAATATTCACCGCGTGAATATGTTGATTACTCTTTGCAATAAGCGGTTGGATTATTTAGATCTAAAAATTTCCGAATATGAAGGGAAACGTAAAGAAACTCCCGGATTCGAGCTTGATTCCGCTAAAAAAATTGAAAGCTAAAGATGGCAATACCTAGATCTATCCTTGCTATTATGCCTAGCTAGGGGCGTTAAACGATAGCGCTTGTTGGGAGGCAACCCAATTTTATTTTTAGTTTTTTGCTTTTTGCTTCTGTTTAGGAATAAATATTTGTTCTAGCCTCTGGTTAGATGTGTTTTTATGTTTTGATTAGTGTTTGTGCCAAGTTAAACCTATAGGATCTTCTTGGATGATAGTTATTTGCTCTTGCAGAAAATTCCAGAAACTTTCTGTTCACGAAAATAATTGTTAAAAATCACCAGAACGTGATAAAATATTGATTCCAATTGCTGCTTATCATTAAACAAATTTTCTAGGTCTTCCTATTTTGGCTGATTTTTGGGGGTTCCAGAAGTTTGTGTTAGTTACATATTACTACAGACTGTTCTGTTTTTGACAGATTCTGTTTTTCGTGTGTTGTTTGCTTATTTTGATGAATCTATGGCTAGTAAAATAGTTTATAAACTATAGAGAAATTGGAATACAGTAGGTTTAACACCAATATAAATAAAGAATGAGTTCATTACAGTACCTTGAAGTGGTCTTTTGTTTTCTTTCGCTAATGGAGCTCATGAGATTTTCTGCTGAGTTTTGTGTTGTGAAGTTTTCAAGTTTTGGGTGAAAGATTTGATGGATTATGGAACAAGGAGTGGCAAGAGCCTAAGCTTGGGGATGCCCATGGCACCCCCAAGATAATATAAGGACACCTAAAAGCCAAAGCTTGGGGATGCCCCGGAAGGCATCCCCTCTTTCGTCTACTTCCATCGGTAACTTTACTTGGAGCTATATTTTTATTCACCACATGATATGTGTTTTGCTTGGAGCATCTTGTATTATTTGAGTCTTTATTTTTTAGTTTACCACTTTCATCCTTGCTGTACACACCTTTTGAGAGAGACACACGTGATTCGGAAATTATTAGAATACTCTATGTGCTTCACTTATATCTTTTGAGTTAAATAGTTTCTGCTCTAGTACTTCACTTATATCTTTTAGAGCACGGTGGTGGATTTGTTTTATAGAAACTACTGATCTCTCATGCTTCACTTAGATTATTTTGAGAGTCTTAAATAGCATGGTAATTTTTTTAAATAATCCTAATATGCTAGGTATTCAAGATTAGTAAAAACTTTCTTATGAGTGTGTTGAATACTAAGAGAAGTTTGATGCTTGATGATTGTTTTGAGACATGGAGGTAGTGATACTAAAGTTGTGCTAGTTGAGTAGTTGTGAATTTGAGAAATACTTGTGTTGAAGTTTGCAAGTCCCGTATCATGCACGTATGGTAAACGTTATGTAACAAATTTGAAACATGAGGTGCTCTTTGATTGTCCTCCTTATGAGTGGCGGTCGGGGACGAGCGATGGTCTTTTCCTACCAATCTATCCCCCTAGGAGCATGCGCGTAGTGCTTGGTTTTTGATGACTTGTAGATTTTTCCAATAAGTATATGAGTTCTGTATGACTAATGTTGAGTCCATGGATTATACGCACTCTCACCTTTCCATCATTGCTAGCCTCTTCGGTACCGTGCATTGCCCTTTCTCACATTGAGAGTTGGTGCAAACTTCGCCGATGCATCCAAACCCCGTGATATGATACGCTCTTTTACACATAAACCTCCTTATATCTTCCTCAAAACAGCCACCATACCTACCTATTATGGCATTTCCATAGCCATTCCGAGATATATTGCCATGCAACTTTCCACCATTCCGTTTATCATGACACGTTCATCATTGTCATATTGCTTTGCATGATCATGTAGTTGACATAGTATTTGTGGCAAAGCCACCGTTCATAATTCTTTCATACATGTCACTCTTGGTTCATTGCATATCCCGGTACACCGCCGGAGGCATTCATATAGAGTCATACTTTGTTCTAGTATCGAGTTGTAATCATTGAGTTGTAAATAAATAGAAGTGTGATGATCATCATTTTCTAGAGCATTGTCCCAAGTGAGGAATAAAAAAAGAGAAAGGCCATTAAAAAAAGAGAGAAAAAGAGAGAAGGGACAATGTTACTATCCTTTTACCACACTTGTGCTTCAAAGTAGCACCATGATCTTCATGATAGAAAGTCTCTTGTTTTGTCACTTTCATATACTAGTGGGAATTTTTCATTATAGAACTTGGCTTGTATATTCCAACAATGGGCCTCCTCAAGTGCCCTAGGTCTTCGTGAGCAAGCAAATTGGATGCACACCCACTTAGTTTCTTTTTTGAGCTTTCATATATTTATAGCTCTAGTGCATCCGTTGCATGGCAATCCCTACTCCTTGCATTAACATCAATCGATGGGCATCTCCATAGCTCATTGATTAGCCTCGTTGATGTGAGACTTTCTCCTTTTTTGTCTTCTCCACATAACCCCCATCATCATATTCTATTCCACCCATAGTGCTATATCCATGGCTCACGCTCATGTATTGCGTGGAGGTTGAAAAAGTTTGAGATTACTAAAGTATGAAACAATTGCTTAGCTTGTCATTGGGGTTGTGCATGATAAGAGCATTTTTGTGCGACGAAACTGGAGCATGACTAAACTATATGATTTTGTAGGGATGAACTTTCTTTGGCCATGTTATTTTGAGAGGACATAATTGCTTAGTTAGTATGCTTGAAGTATTATTATTTTTATGTCAATATTGAACTTTTATCTTGAATCTTGCGGATCAGAATATTCATACCACAATTAAGAAGAATTACATTGAAATTATGCCAAGTAGCATTCCACATCAAAAATTATGTTTTTATCATTTACCTACTCGAGGACGAGCAGGAATTAAGCTTGGGGATGCTTGATACGTCTCCAACGTATCTATAATTTTTGATTGTGCTATATTATCTTCTGTTTTGGGCATTATTGGGCTTTATTATACACTTTTATATTATTTTTGGGACTAACCTATTAACCGGAGGCCCAGCCCAGAATTGTTGTATTTTTGCCTATTTCAGAGTTTCGCAGAAAAAGAATATCAAACGGAGTCCAAACGGAATGAAACCTTCGGGAACGTGATTTTCGGAACGAACGTGATCCAGAGGACTTGGACCCTACGTCAAGAAAGCTACCAGGAAGCCACAAGGTAGGGGGCGCGCCTACCCCCTGAGCGCGCCCTCCACCCTCGTGGGCCCCACATTGCTCCACCGACGTACTCCTTCCTCCTATATATACCTACGTACCCCCAAACTACCAGATACGGAGCCAAAAACCTAATTCCACCGCCGCAACCTTCTGTACCCATGAGATCCCATCTTGGGGCCTGTTCCGGAGCTCCGCCGGAGGGGGTATCGATCACGGAGGGCTTCTACATCAACACCATAGCCTCTCCGATGATGTGTGAGTAGTTTACCTCAGACCTTCGGGTCCATAGTTATTATCTAGATGGCTTCCTCTCTCTTTTTGGATCTCAATACAATGTTCTCCCCCTCTCTCGTGGAGATCTATTCGATGTAATCTTCTTTTGCGGTGTGTTTGTTGAGACCGATGAATTGTGGGTTTATGATCAAGTTTATCTATGAACAATATTTGAATCTTCTGAATTCTTTTATGTATGATTGGTTATCTTTGCAAGTCTCTTCGAATTATCAGTTTGGTTTGGCCTACTAGATTGATCTTTCTTGCAATGGGAGAAGTTCTTAGCTTTGGGTTCAATCTTGTGGTGTCCTTTCCCAGTGACAGTAGGGGCAGCAAGGCACGTATTGTATTGTTGCCATCGAGGATAACAAGATGGGGTTTATATCATATTGCATGAGTTTATCCCTCTACATCATGTCATCTTGCTTAAAGCATTACTCTGTTCTTATGAACTTAATACTCTAGATGCATGCTGGATAGCGGTCGATGTGTGGAGTAATAGTAGTAGATGCAGGCAGGAGTCGGTCTACTTGTCTCGGACGTGATGCCTATATACATGATCATACCTAGATATTCTCATAACTATGCTCAATTCTGTCAATTGCTCAACAGTAATTTGTTCACCCACCGTAAATACTTATGCTCTCAAGAGAAGCCACTAGTGAAACCAATGGCCCCCGGGTCTATTTTCCATTATATTAATCTTCCAACAACAAGCTATTTCCATTGCCGCTTTTATTTTACTTTCTTTACTTCGCATCTTTATCACAAAAATACCAAAAATATTATCTTATCATATCTATCAGATCTCACTCTCGTAAGTGACCGTGTAGGGATTGACAACCCCTTATCGTGTTGGTTACGAGGATTTATTTGTTTGTGTAGGTGCGAGGGACTCGTGTGTGGCCTCCTACTGGATTGATACCTTGGTTCTCAAAAACTGAGGGAAATACTTACGCTACTTTGCTGCATCACCCTTTCCTCTTCAAGGGAAAACCAACGCAGTGCTCAAGAGGTAGCAGAGCGCAAGCGTGCGCTAAGGAACGTCTACGCCATAGAGCCGGTCGCCCCAAAATTCAACCCATGGTCAGCCTCTCCGATCACTTTCGATCGCAGAGACCATCCGGCAGTATCCATCATGGAGGTTCAGCAGCATTGGTCCTCGATCCAATTATCGACGGATTCCATCTCACACGAGTCTTCATGGACGGCGGCAACGGTCTTAACCTGCTTTATGAGGGCACTGTCCGCAAAATGGGTATTGATCTGTCAAGAATCAAGCCCGCCAAAACCTCCTTTAAAGGAGTAATCCCTGGTGTTGAAGCCCGTTGTGCGGGCACCATAACATTGGAAGTAGTCTTCGGTTCACTGGACAACTTCTGAAGCGAAGACTTGATCTTCGACATCGTCCCCTTCCGCAGTGGCTATCACGCACTGCTCGAACGAACCGCGTTCGCCCGCTTCAATGCAGTCCTGCATTATGCATACCTAAAGCTCAAAATGCCCGGACCCCGCGGTGTCATTACAGTTAACGGAAACACGGAGTGCTCCCTCCATACCGAGGAGCACACCGCGGCCCTCACGGTCGAGGTACAAAGCAGCCCTATCAAGCCGCATACCTCATCGGCCATCAAGCCCCCAGACAAATGAGTCCGATCAACTCTGTGCGATGACAGCTCGGCAACTCCAAAGCTAGCCTAGCAGTTTCACCTCCGTCGATTGCCACACACATCTGCGGCATTTGTACCGTCTGTGCATAATTACGCACTCAAAATACCTTGGGCATCAACGGAGGCACAATACAGATGGGTCTATTGTGGCACCCCGGCTCAGAGAAAACCAGAACGCCCCGTATTCCAACCCAGAGATCGAGGTGAAGTCTTCTGGAATACAGCACTGCTTAGTATAGAACAAACCAGCTCTCTATTACAACACGAATATGAATACAAGGGTTCCAATATTACAATGAATAACATTGGCATGGCGACACTACGCTTGCCACGCTTGCTCTATACAGGTAGCAGAACAACTCAAAGCAGCGGAACAACGAACGGCGATGATGGACTCCAATCCGTAGGGACTCTGGCTGGAACGTTTATTCTAGCTTGCGAACACAGGAACAACACCAAACAAGCAAGCAATCCAGGCACGACCTGCAAGCTGGCATGGCACGCTAGGTCAGTACATTGAATGTACTTGCAAGCTCACAATAACCAGAAGCATTCAAGACAAACAACAACATGGCAATTACAGGTTAAGCAGGAATTATCATGAGATCATCAGGATAACATGGCATGAACAACATGAACATAATACTGCTAGAACAATATGAGCATGGCATGTACATATAAATCTGACGATACTAGCATGCAACATGATGACACTTTATGTACCATTTATTTTGCTCGGGTTACCTCGTAACCATCATATGCATCAGTTACCAACCTCGGACATCACACGATCATCTCAGGATCAAATCAAGCTTGGTATAAACAATACCGTAGTAATCATTAAATGACCACAAGGAGCTTGATCTTTACCCATGATTCTCGCACAACATCACGAATATCCAACAACTCGGTATCCTCGACACCACGATGATCATTCACGGATCACAAACGGAACCACTCTGGGCTCAACGGGTTACCTCGTAACCAAACGGTGATCTTTCCGGTGATCAAAACCATGACCAACACTTGGTCTCAAACGGTGATCTTTCCGGCGATCACAACCAACTTATCTCCTCAACGAACCGGGGTTGTTATTAAACACATTATTATTATTACTATTGACCCATAGTGTGACCAACACGAACTGGACCCTTATCCACGGGCACAGCTATCGATAGATTTAATATACACTCTGTAGAAGTTAGTACACTGTACCAACACCACAGAACCCATGGCCTCGCACTCCCATTCGGGTGGACCAACGGCGTTCCGACAAAACCGTCCTACTGCCATGACACTCTCCCGGCCACTCCGACAAACTCCCCTCTGGGATAATTCTTGGGTGGCCCCGTGCCTACCAAAGGCACCAATGGCCACCGTCGTGGCCAAACAAAACGGTCCCAAACTGGGACAAAAGCGCTTATCATCCAACTACGGGCACACAAGATTATGTCTGCTTACCGGGCCAGGGTACCGCACGCCCATAACCTTCCCTCGTTGGAGGCACCGGCGAGAGGCATGACAATAGACCCAGTTAGGACCTTCCCATAAAGGTAAGTGTGGTTGCACTAGTCAGCTCGATATGGTGGCACCATGACTCAGCCAACAGTTGTTCAAGTTCAATTTAATCCGGTTAAACTTGAATGCAAATATGTTGAGCCATGATAAAATAACATGATGCAATTACAATGCATGAGCATGATATCAACATAAGCACGGGGTGCAAGATAACTATCCACCATATCCACAATGAATCATATCCAATTGAGCATAGTATAATGACGAGCATGAATATCACAAGTACAACACTACTCATAGAAACCTAGCATGACCACTAGCATCAACAATAAATATCATGCAAGACATATCAACAATGCTACCATGCAATCATTTAACCAACTGGATGCAATGGAACATGCATAACGACGGCACTCGGAACAGACCATAGTCATGCACCGAAGGCCATCACCAACATCAAAATGTACTACTAGCAAGCATAAGCATATGAAAGGAATACTAGCAACTAGTACAAGATAACCAGGTGCAAGACAACATAACACGAGAGTGAACATGAACTCTAAGCAGCACCGGAACAACGATAACCATGTTTTAAACAAGCAAACATTTATTAAATATTCGAGTTGAAAACAATGGCTACTGCATGACTATCATGCAAGTGGGTATTGTGGCTTGCCTGGGGTGAAGAAGGCACTGGGAAGAAGTGCGGTGAAACCGCAAAAAGATTTGCCGGAAACAGTTCTCTCCCGGAGGGGCTGTTTATGTGCAAGGGCAAAATGGTCATTTTCAGAATGTTAACACATGGAGAAAGTGTGACCAACAGAACGGGCTGGACAAGACGAAGAAATGGGCTTCGGAATCACCTCATTTGGAGTTACGAGTAAAAAGTTGTGAGGTGAGGAAGTTCAGGGACTAATCTGCAAAAATATCATCACAAACAAGCCCCTAAGTGGATAAGGCAGAAGCAGATTTCGGAAAAGATGCTTTCCAGAGAGGAAAGCGCATTTGCGCCCGAAGAACAAACGTAATACGCTTACCCAAAGAGGAAGCGCACTTCACGCGATACGCTTTCTGCAGATGAAAACGCACACGCCCGAATACGTCTCCACTTGGCACGTCAGCGTCAGCGGGGTAAACCCCCCGGGTCACTGACGGGTGGGGCCGCGGGCTCCACGCGCTCGGTCAACTCCCTCCTCCCGCTCCTCCTCTTCTTCCCACCGACACTTTAGGCCGAGCTTCGCGGCAGCCATGGCGGCAGAGAGAGGTGGGGAGGGGCTCTGGAGCTCAAGGGAGATGCCGGGGAGGTTGCTGGAGGTGGTGTGAGGCTGGTGGTGAGGCCGAACAGCCTCGGGGTAGGCAATATATAGGCAGGGCGAGGAGCGGAGGCCGTGGACGCGTGGTCGTGGCTTGGGTGCCGCCGCTCGCGTCTGACCATGCTCTAGAGACGGCAGCGATCACAGGAGGGCGCGGGATCACAACGAGGGAGGTGCGGACGAGCTACAGAGGCGCACAGGGCAGGAGGGGCCGAGGGGCACAAAGGAGAAGCGGACGAACACCATTAAAGCCTTGTCGGCTACAGCTCGCTCGTGGGCGCGCGGCGACGAGCATCGACGGGGAAGCAGACAGAGGGGGAAATGGCTCCAAGAGGACGACGACGACGCGGGGAACACGGTAGACATGCCTGTGCTCGCTGAGACGCCGAGCAGAGAAGGGGCCCGAGCAAGAAGACGTTCTGGGCGCGGCCAGTGTGTGCCAAAGCGGTGGTCACCGCATGCACTGGTGCACACAGTGCCACACTGTCGCCCAAATGGTGTCTGGTGTTTAGTCCTTCCTCGGTAGGTTGCCACTGAGGTGGTAGCTCGGTTAAAGACGCTGTGGTTAAATGGTAAGTGAGCTCTGAAGTTTACTGCAGTAAACTTGATCATGAAACAGTGATCAACTGAGGTGAGATTAGAGGCAAATGAGTTGTTTGGTAGATTTAGGTTAGGAAGGACTATAGTCCTGGTAATTATTGAGGGGTTTGGCTCAAGGATAATTACAGTTGCTTAACAACTGCATAAATTGGTCCAGAAACAAGATCAAGAAGAAGCACTCACATATAGTGATGGATTGAGCAGAAAATGAACATGGCAGGGTTATTTGGTGATATGAAGCTATTGTACAATTTTCATGCCATTTGGAAATACCAAAGTGGCACTTGCTTCACAAAGCTTCATTCTGGACAGAAACTTGGAAAAATTGCACAGGGCAATTGGATTAACTGATTGAGCTAAAACTTGGTGGAGGGAGTTGATATAGGTAGAAGCATGTCCTGGTAAAGTTTCAGCTCAATTGAAGCAATATAAAATATAGTTGCTTCACAAACTGAAAATCTGACCAGAATCTAAGATTTGGAGCTGGGCTCACATAGATAAGTTACATGAGCTCAAATTTGGTGGAGAGTCATTATTTTATCATATGAAGGACCTTGCAAAATTGCAACTCATTTGGATATGCCTAGCTTGTACTTCCTTCACAAAGCTTCTTTCTAGATAGAAACTTTGGAAAATCATAATTAAATAATTACTAGGAAAATGAGGTTGCATTTTGGCATGTGGCAATGATATGGACAGGAAAAGGCGTCCAAGGAGTTTGAGGTTAATTTGGAAAAGGAAAATAGCACTTGCTTCACAATGTGCCATTTAGGGAAAAATAGGAAATGAATTATTTGAGCATGATGATAAACATGACAAATGAAATATTTTGCCATATTTGAGAAAGATATGACCCAAACAATTTATGAGAATTATTTGGGAATTTTAGGAGTGATGGAAATAAAGGTTGCTTCACAACCTAGGGCAATTTGAGTTATTCCTTTAATAGAAAAGGAATATTCCCAATAAAAAGAATATTGGGATTTGGGGTAGGATGAAAATGACAGGGTCTAGGGAAGGATTTGGGAATGACAAGCCACTCTGGAAACAAAGAACAGGGCATCTTCTTCAGTTTCCAGACCACAAAGCCACGCAAAAAGAAAACTCAAGCAAAAAACCTCAGAAAAACAAAAGAAAAAGAAAGGGCCAAAACTCAGGCTATCACAAACCTTACCCCCTTAAAGAAATCTTGTCCTCGAGATTTGGTTGCTTAGGGAACAAGTATGAAGATACTAACTTAAGGAAACCTTTTCCAACTCGGGTATCCTTTTTCTTATTTTTGTTCCCACTAAATTTTTATATGACTGGCCATGGGGTGGTTTGCTTTAATATATCCATATTCTGACAGATCTTACCTTGCTTGTTCAGGCTTATACAGGCTCCAATTACTTTTTAGATCTGCTGACTTAGCTGACTGTGATTGATTCTCACGACTGAAATATATGTCGGTCTCACAAATCCAAGGGTGATTTCCGTTGGGTGTGTCATCCGACACTGACAATCTTTCATGAAGAGGTGATCAGATTTTTCTAGTGGACACCCAAGCTCTAACTCCTTGCATTGGGTTTCTCCACTAAATGCAGGTCCTTCGGGTTCCAAACAGTGAGTTGGGTCATAACCGCTTTCCTGACAGATTCTGGCTTATCGCGGAAGTTTCTGAATCATCTTAACTGGTTCCACTGTCTTGAGTATCGGATCCGTACCAAATATTTGATTGTCGCCTGTCGTGGCTAGCATAAGAGTTTGACCTGTATGATAATATCTGTAGACTTGACTGACGGTGGTTCTACACCACGCGGGTCTTGCAACAATTTTCATACCTACATCACTGGTCTTGCTCCTTCATTATTGTTTTCTTGGTCTGGATCCTTGGCTGAAAGAGCTGGGTCATATTGCTTCTTCGTATCACCATAGGTACTGTCGGTGCAATTTTTCGGCAATCGTAGCTTATCCTCATTTTTCTGACAGGGTACCCCATTAAATGGCAGGTTCAACACCCCTCAAGTTCTGACCGCAGGAAAATGATCATCCGAACCTTTGCAAGAAATCGGCAAATAAATCAGTAGCCACCAGAACGGTCTTTACAACTCAAATCTGGGACATTACTGAAATAACTTAACCACGGCTCAGGACGGCCGAAAAGCAGCTCAGAACATGAGACCGGGTTGATAAGAAGAAGGTGGCAGCTCCCTAAAATAGCTAAAAAGCAGCTATAGGGCTACTGTCACAAAAAGAAACTCAACAGCTGTACGAGACGGCCGAAAAGCAGCTCAGAACTCGTGACAGTCGTTGAAGAGAGAAATAAAAATCGGCATCCACCCCGGATAGCTAAAAACAGCTTAGATCATAGGCGTGGTGCCGTCATTGGAGAAAAAGGGGACAAGGGCTCATCAGGATCATTTTCCAGGTTCACAGGTACTTGTATTGAGCTCATTGATGTCGTCAATCCTCATAATCCTTTGTCACACTGCGGTGTATACTGGCTTTCTTCTCTTAACCATCCTCACGTGGTTGTCAGATCCTCATCCGAGTGACTTGTAAGATCTTGGTGGTATGCTCACCGCATATATATGAGAATCTGATTCCCGAGACAGACGTGTATTCTGACTGATTCTTGCTTCTGACCAAAATGTTGCGGATCTGATTCTTGGGATTCACTGCCATATGCTGTCAATTCACAGCGTACTACCTTGTACCAATGTCTTACTGAGGAAGATTGGCTGGCTTGTGCTCGAAACTTTCATCGGACAGCTTGCTGAAGAAGACTGGGTATCGTGCTTCAGAAGCTTACCCCCTTAAAGACTTTGCTGGGGAAAGACTCAGTACCTTATGCCGGAAGCTTTTGCGGTTGCTTACTGAAGAAGGCAGAGTACCTTGTACGGGAAATCATCCATGTATCGTACTGAGGAAGATAGATGAATCTTGCCTTGGAAGCTTCTCGGGTATCTTGCGAGGGAAGATTGGGTTGCTTACACCAGAAGCTTCTTATTGTGATATGCGGACCGATTTCCACATATATAACCATCTTAATATTTTTGTTATTGATTTCTTGTATGAAACGGGGTTTTGCAGGACTATCCTCCTTTCTGAGTACATGCCATATTTTTGCTTGCTTCCAGGTACATCGGGTTCCAAAATCATCCTCAACGAAAAAATTAAACTTGTATCTGAGCCATACCTTTGATAATATTCTGTCAACCTTGCACACAATTTATCTTCTTGCTGATTTGATCATTCTGCTATGAGGAGTGCACGCTGAGGGAGACTTGACACTCAGTAACATGATCAGATATCCCCCAATCTGAATGCAGTCGGCTGAGAATTCCATACTGTTGTGAGGAGTGCACGTTAATGCAAACTTTATACTGACATTCCATCCAGGATTTCTTTTGTATTCAGACGAGCTATTTCCAATTTCACTGCAGTCTGCTGACAATTCCATTCTGTTTAGCTGAGTTTCCAAATATATGTATTTCTTGCTGACTCTTTGGGTCCGGTGTCGGCTGACGAGCAACTTTAATAGGGGGAAATTTGTAAACCAGAGGCCCAAAGAAAGAAACAAAAGAAACGACTAAAACAAAAGCACACAAGCATACTACTAATATAATTAATCAAAGCAATCATCACATATTACTGCTACTCACACCATAATATGCATGCACACCTAAGCACACAAATCGCGCGGAAACTCTGGTATTACAGTCTAATATGCTATGGCGGTGTGCACGAAAATTATATCCATGTGTGGAAGGAGTTGGCGTAACCGAAGCTACACTAAGCACTGGCTGAACAGTGGCTGGATCTGGATGGATACACAGGTGAGGACGGACTTGACGATCAAGTAGCAAGACACAAAAGTCACGACCACATCATCATCAAGCGTACGAAAGGGATTCATACACGTCCAAAGAATAGAATGAGTGGGTAGGGTAGCGGTGGAAAAACAAGGCTCGCTAGCATTGCCCTTTTCTGATAACCAACATCAGTATGGGTTGCCAGAGGGACGAGATGGATGGCATGATTCGAGATAGAAACAAGTCTATCACCGAAATAATATGGGTGGGTGGGGGAAAATATACGCGACACCTGAGCATAACTCCTGCAAATGGTGTCTGGAACTCTGGGTACCAGGGCATCACTCTGTTGGGACATAGATGACGCCGAACACCAAAGAGCAGACATGCTAAGAAGGAGGGTGCAGGCGGTGGACCGAAAACGATGCCACCTACACTCACAAGATTAACCGTTAGTGACAAAATAATAATCTATATGCATGCTATGCGACAAACAAATGCAACCATCAAGTGCAACAAACCAACTGGGGTCTATACTACCGCTTTCTAACGTTCGCATTGCTAGGGCATCCTACAGCCAGACCTGCTCTGATACCAAGCGCTGGGGCACCCCGGCTCAGAGAAAACCGGAATGCCCCGTATTCCAGCCCAGAGATCGAGGTGAAGTCTTCTGGAATATGGCACTTCTTAGTATAGAACAAACCAGCTCTCTATTACAACACGAATATGAATACAAGGGTTCCGATATTACAATGAATAACATCGGCACGGCGACACTACGCCTGCCACGCTTGCTCTATACAAGCAGCAGAACAACTCGAAGCAGCGGAACAACTACTGTCAGTGGAACAATGAACGACGATGATGGACTCCAATCCGCAGGGACTCTGGCTGGAACGTTTATCCTAGCTCGCGAACATAGGAACAACACCAAACAAGCAAGCAATCCAGGCACGACCTGCAAGCTAGCATGACACGCCAGGTCAGTACATTGAATGTACTTGCAAGCTCACAATAAACAGAAGCATTCAACACAAACAACAGCATGGCAATTACAGGTTAAGCAGGAATTATCATGAGATCATCAGGATAACATGGCATGAACAACATGAACATAATACTGCTAGAACAATATGAGCATGGCATGTACATATAAATCTGACGATACTAGCATGCAACATGATGACACTGTATGCACCATTTATTTTGCTCGGGTTACCTCGTAACCATCATATGCATCACCTACCAACCTCGGACATCACACGATCATCTCAGGATCAAATCAAGCTTGGTATAAACAATACCGTGGTAATCATTAAATGACCACAAGGAGCTTGATATATACCCACGATTCTCGCACAACATCACGAATATCCAACAACTCGGTATCCTCGATACCACGGTGATCATTCACGGATCACAAACGGAACCACTCTGGGCTCAACGGGTTACCTCGTAACCAAACGGTGATCTTTCCGGCGATCACAACCATGAACAACACTTGGTCTCAAACGGTGATCTTTCCGGCGATCACAACCAACTTATCTCCTCAACGAACCGGGGTTGTTATTAAACACATTATTATTATTACTGTTGACCCATAGTGTGACCGAAACAAACTAGACCCTTATCCGCGGGCACGACTATCGATAGATTTAATATACACTCTGCAGAGGTTAGTACACTGTACCCATACCACAGAACCCATGGCCTCGCACTCCCATTTGGGTGGACCAATGGCGTTCCGACAAAACTATCCTACTGCCATGACACTCTCCCGGTCACTCCGACAAACTCCCCTCTGGGATAAGTCCTGGGTGGCCCCGTGCCTACCAAAGGCACCAACGGCCACCGTCGTGGCCAAACAAAATGGTCCCAAACGGGGACAAAAGCGCTTATCATCCAACTACGGGCACACAAGGTTATGTCTGCTTACCGGGCCAGGGTACCGCACGCCCATAAGCTTCCCTCGTTGGAGGCACTGGCGAGAGGCACGAAATAGACCCAGTTAGGACCTTCCCATAAAGGTAAGTGTGGTTGCACTAGTCAGCTCAATATGGTGGCACCATGACTCAGCCAACAGTTGTTCAAGTTCAATTTAATCCGGTTAAACTTGAATGCAAATATGCTGAGCCATGATAAAATAACATGATGCAATTACAATGCATGAGCATGATATCAACATAAGCACGGGGTGCAACATAACTATCCACCATATCCAACTGAGCATAGTATAATGACGAGCATGAATATCACAAGTACAACACTACTCATAGAAACCTAGCATGACCACTAGCATCAACAATAAATATCATGCAAGACATATCAACAATGCTACCATGCAATCATTTAACCAACTGGATGCAATGGAACATGCATAACGACGGCACTCGGAACAGACGATAGTCATGCACCGAAGGCCATCACCAACATCAACATGTACTACTAGCAAGCATAAGCATATGAAAGGAATACTAGCAACTAGTACAAGATTACCAGGTGCAAGATAACATAACACGAGAGTGAACATGAAACTCTAAGCAGCAGCGGAACAACGATAACCATGTTTTAAACAAGCAAACATTTATTAAATATTCGAGTTTAAAACCATGGCTACTGCATGACTATCATGCAAGTGGGTATTGTGGCTTGCCTCGGGTGAAGAAGGCACCGGGAAGAAGTGCGGTGAAGCCGCAAAAAGATTTGCCGGAAACAGTTCTCTCCCGGAAGGGCTGTTTATGTGCAAGGGAAAAATGGTCATTTTCAGAATGTTAACACATGGAGAAAGTGTGACCAACAGAACGGGCTGGACGATACGAAGAAATGGGCTTTGGAATCACCTCATTTGGAGTTACGAGTAAAAAGTTGTGAGGTGAGGAAGTTCAGGGACTAATCTGCAAAAATATCATCACAAACAAGCCCTTGAGTGGATAAGGCAGAAGCAGATTTCGGAAAATACGCTTTCTAGAGAGGAAAGCGGATTTGCGCCCGAAGAAGAAACGTAATACGCTTACCCAAAGAGGAGCGCACTTCACGCGATACGCTTTCTGCAGATGAAAACGCACACGCCCGAATACGTCTCCACTTGCCACGTCAGCGTCAGCGGGGTCAATCCCCCGGGTCACTGACTGGTGGGGCCACGGGGTCCACGCGCTCGGTCAAATCCCTCCTCCCACTCCTCCTCTTCTTCCCCCCGACGCGGGCGCAGAATAGAGGGAGGGGGAGGGCTCAGAGGGCTCGGATTTAAGCCGAGCTTCACGGCGGCCATGACGGCAGAGAGAAGTGGGGAGGGGCTCTGGAGCTCGAGGGAGATGCCGGGGAGGTTGCTGGAGGTGGTGTGAGGCTGGTGGTGAGGCCGAACAGCCTCGGGGTAGGCTATATATAGGCGGGGCGAGGAGGGCAGGCCGTGGACGCGTGGTCGTGGCTTGGGTGCCGCCGCTCACGTCCGGCCATGCTCTGGAGACGGCAGCAATCATGGGAGGGCGCGGGATCACGACGAGGGAGGTGCGGACGAGCTACAGAGGCGCACAGGGCAAGAGGGGCCGAGGGGCACAGAGGAGAAGCGGCCGAACGCCATTACAGCCTTGTCGGCTACAGCTCGCTCGTGGGCGCGCGGCGACGAGCACCGACGGAGAAGCTGACGGAGGGGGAAATGGCTCCAGGAGGACGGCGACGACGCGGGGAACACGGTAGACAGGCCCGTGCTCGCTGAGAAGCCAAGCAGAGAAGGGGCCCGAGCAAGAAGACGTTCTGGGCGCGGCCAGTGTGTGCCAAAGCGGTGGTCACCGCGCGCACTGGTGCACACAGTGCCACACTATCGCCCAAATGGTGTCTGGGGTTTAGTCCTTCCTGGGTAGGTTGCCACTGAGGTGGTAGCTCGATTAAAGACGATGTGGTTAAATGGTAAGTGAGCTCTGAAGTTTACTGCAGTAAACTTGATCATGAAACAGTGATCAACTAAGGTGAGATGAGAGGCAAACAAGTTGTCTGGTAGATTTAGGTTAGGAAGGACTATAGTCCTGGTAATTATGGAGGGGTTTGGCTCAAGGATTATTACAGTTGCTTAACAACTGCATAAATTGGTCCAAAAACAAGATCAGGAAGAAGCACTCACATAGAGTGATGGATTGAGCTGAAAATGAACATGGCAGGGTTATTTGGTGATATGAAGCTGCTGTAAAAGTTTCATGCCATTTGGAAATACCAAAGTGGCACTTGCTTCACAAAGCTTCACTCTGGACAGAAACTTGGAAAAATTACACAGGGCAATTGGATTAACTAATTGAGCTCAAACTTGGTGGAGGGAGTTGATATAGATAGAAGCATGTCCTGGTAAAGTTTCAGCTCAATTGAAGCAATATAAAATATAGTTGCTTCACAAACTGAAAATCTGACCAGAATCTAAGATTTGGAGCTGGGCTCACATAGATAAGTTACATGAGCTCAAATTTGGTGGACAGTCATTATTTTATCATATGAAGGACCTTGCAAAATTGCATATCATTTGGATATGTCTAGCTTGTACTTCCTTCACAAAGCTTCTTTCTGGATAGAAACTTTGGAAAATCATAATTAAATAATTATTAGGAAAATGAGGTTGCATTTTGGCATGTGGCAATGATATGGACAGGAAAATGTGTCCAAGGAGTTTGAGGTCAATTTGGAAAAGGAAAATAGCACTTGCTTCACAATGTGCCATTTAGGGGAAAATAGGAAATGAATTATTTGAGCATGATGATAAACATGACAAATGAAATATTTTGCCATATTTGAGAAATATATGACCCAAACAATTTATGAGAATTATTTGGGAATTTTAGGAGTGATGGAAATAAAGGTTGCTTCACAACCTAGGGCAATTTGAGTTATTCCTTTAATAGAAAAGGAATATTCCCAATAAAAATAATATTGGGATTTGGGGTAGGATGAAAATGACAGGGTCTAGGGAAGGATTTGGGAATGACAAGCCACTCTGGAAACAAAGAACAGGGCATCTTCTTCAGTTTCCAGACCACAAAGCCACGGAAAAAGAAAACTCAAGCAAAACCTCAGAAAAACAAAAGAAAAAGAAAGGGCCAAAAATCAGGCTGTCACAAACCTTACCCCCTTAAAGAAATCTCATCCTCGAGATTTGGTTGCTCAAGGAACAAGTATGAAGATACTGACTTAAGGAAACCGTTTCCAACTCGGGTATCCTTTTTTCTTATTTTTGTTCCCACTAAATTTTTATATGACTGGCCCTGGGGTGGTTTGCTTTAATATATCCATATTCTGACAGATCTTACCTTGCTTGTTCAGGCTTATACAAGCTCCAATTTCTTTTTAGATCTGCTGACTTAGCTGACTGTGATTGATTCTCACGACTGAAATATATGTTGGTCTCACAAATCCAAGAGTGATTTCCGCTGGGTGTGTCATCCGGCACTGGCAATCTTTCATGAAGTGGTGATCAGATTTTTCTAGTGGACACCCAAGCTCTAACTCCTTGCATTGGGTTTCTCCACTAAATGCAGGTCCTTCGGGTTCCAAACAGTGAGTTGGGTCATAACCGCTTTCCTGACAAATTCTGGCTTATCGCGGAAGTTTCTGAATCATCTTAACTGGTTCCACTGTCTTGAGTATCGGATCCGTACCAAATATTTGATTGTCGCCTGTCGTGGCTAGCATAAGAGTTTGACCTGTATGATAATATCAGCAGACTTGACTGACGGTGGTTCTGCACCACGCGGGTCTTGCAACAATTTTCATACCTGCATCACTGGTCTTGCTCCTTCATTATTGTTTTCTTGGTCTGGATCCTTGGCTGAAAGAGCTGGGTCATATTGCTTCTTCGTATCACCATAGGTATTGTTGGTGCAATTTTTCGGCAATCGAAGCTTATCCTCATTTTTCTGACAGGGTACCCCATTAAATGGCAGGTTCAACACCCCTCAAGTTCTGACCGCAGGAAAATGTCATCCGAACCTTTGCAAGAAATCGACAAATAAATCAGTAGCCACCAGAACGGTCTTTACAACTCAGATCTGGGACATTACTGAAATAACTTAACCACGGCTCAGGACGGCCGAAAAGTAGCTCAGAACATGAGACCGGGTTGATAAGAAGAAGGTGGCAGCTCCCTAAAATAGCCAAAAAGCAGCAATAGGGCTACTGTCACAAAAAGAAACTCAACAGCTGTACGAGACGGCCAAAAAGTAGCTCAGAACTCATGACAGTCGTTGAAGAGAGAGAAAAAATCGGCATCCACCCCGGATAGCTAAAAACAGCTTAGATCACAGGCGTGGTGCCGTCATTGGAGAAAAAGGGGACAAGGGCTCATCAGGATCATTTTGTAGGTTCACAGGTACTTGTATTGAGCTCATTGATGTCGTCAATCCTCATAATCCTTTGTCACACTGCGGTGTATACTGGCTTTCTTCTCTTAACCATCCTCACGTGGTTGTTAGATCCTCATCTGAGTGACTTGTAAGATCTTGGTGGTAGAAAATGACAGGGTCTAGGGAAGGATTTGGGAATGACAAGCCACTCTGGAAACAAAGAAGAGGGCATCTTCTTCAGTTTCCGGACCACAAAGCCACAGAAAAAGAAAACTCAAGCAAAAACCTCAGATAAACAAAAGAAAAAGAAAGGGCCAAAAATCAGGCTGTCACATCTATAGCACGACTACACCCTATATGACCTTGACCTTTTTTCTCTCTTTGATTATTTTTCCTCTCTTCTTCAATACTACAGGTGCATTAAAACCTAGCTATTCCACGGATGACCATGGACTCTCTCCGCGACCGGTTTCGTAAGGATAATCGTGGACCGTTCCTTTCAACGAACCCCCCTGAAAGGCGAAAGCGACACAAACGTGCGGCAGGATCTTCAAAGACCACCTTTTTTTAAGGACCTGTATGAAGCTTTTCCCTTATTCACAAACTCTTGGCATGTAAAATAGCCTCGACCTGTACGCCATCCTCTGTAAGAGCACGTTTTAACGTATCAAATCAGACCATAATGGAAACGGTTTTTTCCTACCTTACTCGGTATTGACCTACTCCGTAATCTGCATTCCGTCTTCACGACTAATGGACATGCACACATTGGCATCAATGGCCATGGGCTTTATTTGGCCACAAACATTCAAAAACAAAAAGTCCAAACACTTTCATAGTACACTTCGGCGTCCCGAATATAGCATTATATGCATTGGCTCCGAATCATGTCTTCGGTCAATAGTTGGGTTGCCCGGCTCCTGTGCTTACCACCTTACGTTCCGCTTGTTTGGTGATACGTCCATTTTGCATCATGCTTTTATATCGATATTTATTGCATTATGGGCTGTTATTACACATTATGTCAAAATACATATGCCTATTCTCTCTTATTTTACAAGGTTTACATAAAGAGGGAGAATGCCGGCAGCTGGAACTCTGGGCTGGAAAAGGAGCAAATATTAGAGACCTATTCTGCACAACTCCAAAAGTCCTGAAACTCCACAGAAGTTATTTTTGGAAACAATAAAAAATACCGAGTGAAGAAAATACCAGAGGGGGCCCACACCCTGGCCACGAGGGTGGGGGCGCGCCCCCTGCCTCATGGGCACCCTGGTGGTCCTCCGGTGCCCATTTTCTGCTATATGAAGTCTTTCGTCCGAGAAAAAATCATAAGCAAGCTTTCGGGACGAGACTCCGCCGCCACGAGGCGGAACATTGGCGGAACCAATCTAGGGCTCTGGCGGAGCTGTTCTGCCGGGGACACTTCCCTCCAGGAGGGGGAAATCATCGCCATCGTCATCACCAATGCTCCTCTCATCGGGAGGGGGCCAATCTCCATCAACATCTTCACCAGCACCATCTCCTTTAAAACCCTAGTTCATCTCTTGTATCCAATCTTTGTCCCAAAGCCTCAGATTGGTACCTATGGGTTGCTAGTAGTGTTGATTACTCCTTGTAGTTGATGCTAGTTGGTTTATTTGGTGGAAGATCATATGTTCAGATCCATTATGCATATTAATACCCCTCTGATTATGAACATGAATATGCTTTGTGAGTAGTTACGTTTGTTCCTGAGGACATGGGAGAAGTCTTGCTACTATTAGTCATGTGAATTTGGTATTCGTTCGATATTTTGATGAGATGTATGTTGTCTCTCCTCTAGTGGTGTCATGTGAACGTCAACTACATGACACTTCACCATTGTTTGGGCCTATAGGAAGGCATTGGGAAGTAATAAGTAGATGAGGGGTTGCTAGAGTGACAGAAGCTTAAACCCTAGTTTATGCGTTGCTTCGTAAGGGGCTGATTTGGATCCATATGTTTCATGCTATGGTTAGGTTTACCTTAATGCTTCTTTTGTAGTTGTGGATGCTTGCAATAGGAGTTAATCATAAGTGGGATGTTTGTCCAAGTAAGGACAGCACCCAAGCACCGGTCCACCCACATATCAAATTATCAAAGTACCGAACGTGAATCATATGAACATGATGAAAACTAGCTTGACGATAATTCCCATGTGTCCTCGGGAGCGCTTTTCTCTATATAAGAGTTTGCCCAGGCTTGTCGTTTGCTACAAAAAAGATTGGGCCATCTTGCTACACTTTATTTACGCTTGTTACTTGTTACCCGTTACAAATTACCTTGTCACAAAACTATCTGTTACCTATAATATCAGTGCTTGCAGAGAATACCTTGCTGACAACCGCTTATCATTTCCTTCTGCTCCTCCTTGGGTTCGACACTCTTACTTATCGAAAGGACTATGATAGATCCCCTATACTTGTGGGTCATCAAGACTCTTTTCTGGCGCCGTTGCCGGGGAGTGAAGCGCCTTTGGTAGGTGGAATTTGGTAAGGAAAAATTTATATAGTGTGCTGAAATTTACTGTCACTTGTTACTATGGAAAGTAATCCTTTGAGGGGCTTGTTCGGGGTATCTTCAACTCGACCAGTAGAGCAAAGAGTTGCTCCTCAACCTACTGAACCTACTGAAAATGAAAATGTTTACTTTGAAATTCCTTCGGGTATGATAGAGAAACTGCTAGCTAATCCTTTTGCAAGAGATGGAACATTGCACCCCGATTTACACTTAATCTATGTGGATGAAGTTTGTGGATTATTTAAGCTTGCAGGTATGCCCGATGATGTTATCAAGAAGAAGGTCTTCCCTTTATCTTTGAAGGGAGATGCATTGACATGGTATAGGCTATGTGATGATATGGGATCATGGGACTACAAGCGATTGAAATTGGAATTTCATCAGAAGTTTTATCCTATGCATCTTGTTCATCGTGATCGTAATTATATATATAATTTTTGGCCTCGCGAAGGAGAAAGCATCGCTCAAGCTTGGGGGAGGCTTAAGTCAATGTTATATTCATGCCCCAATCATGTGCTCTCAAGAGAAATGATTATTCAAAAAAATTATGCTCGGCTTTCTGACAAAAATCGCTCCATGCTCGATACTTCTTGTACTGGTTCTTTTATGATAAAGACTACGGAATTCAAATGGGATTTATTGGAAAGAATTAAACGCAACTCTGAAGATTGGGACCTCAACGAAGGTAAGGAGTCAGGTATAACACCTAAGTTTGATTGTGTTAAATCTTTTATTGATACAGATGTTTTCCGTAAATTTAGCACTGACTTGACTCTGAGATAGTAGCTTCTTTTTGTGAATCTTTTGCTACTCATGTTGATCTCCCTAAGGAGAAGTGGTTTAAATATAATCCTCCCGTTGAAGTAAAAGTAGTTGCACCTATTAAAGTTGAAGAAAAGACTATCACTTATAATGATCTCGTTGTTCCTACTGCTTATGGTTAGAAACCACCTTTCCCTATTAGGATAAAGGATCATGCTAAAGCTTCAACTGTGGTTCATAAAAGTAATATTAGAACTTATACACCTCCTGAGCAAGTTAAATTTGAACCTAAAATTGCTATTGTTAAAGATCTCTTGGCTGATAATATTGGTGGGCATGCTATTTACTTCTGTGATGAGACTGCTAGAATTGCTAAACCTGGTGCTAAAGATAAACATAGACCTGTGGTAGGCATGCCTGTTATTTCTGTTAAAATAGGATATCATTGTTATCATGGCTTGTGTGATATGGGTGCTAGTGCTAGTGCAATACCTATTTCCTTATACAAAGAAATTATGCATGATATTGCACCAGCTGAGATAGAAGATATCGATGTTACCATTAAGCTTGCTAATAGAGATACTATTTCACCAATTGGGATTGTTAGAGATGTTGAAGTCTTGTGTGGGAAAGCTAAATATCCTGCTGATTTTCTTGTTCTTGGTTCCCCACAAGATAGCTTTTGTCCCATTATATTTGGTAGACCCTTCTTGAACACTGTTAATGCTAAGATAGACTGCGAAAAGGATGTTGTTACTATTGGCTTGGGTGATATGTCTCATGATTTTAATTTTTCTAAATTTCGTAGACAACCTCGTGATGAGGAATTGCCTAGTAAAGATGAAATTATTGGTCTTGCTTCTATTGCCGTACCTCCTAGTGATCCTTTAGAACAATATTTGCTAGACCATGAAAATGATATGTGTATGAATGAAAGAAGGGAAATAGATGAAGTATTCTTTAAACAGGGACCTATTCTGAAACACAATTTGCCTGTTGAAATCCTAGGGGATCCTCCTCCACCCAAGGGTGATCCCGTGTTTGAGCTTAAACCATTGCCTGATACTCTTAAATATGCTTATCTTGATGAGAAGAAGATATATCCTGTTATTATTAGTGCTAACCTTTCAGAGAAGGAGGAAGAGAAATTATTGAAAACTCTGAAGAAGCACCGTGCTACTATTGGATATACTCTTGATGATCTTAAGGGCATTAGTCCCACTCTATGTCAACACAAAATAAATTTGGAGAAAGATGCCAAACCAGTTATTGATCATCAACGACGGCTGAATCCTAAGATGAAAGAAGTGGTAAGAAAGGAAATACTAAAGCTCGTTGAGACAGGTATTATTTATCCCGTTGTTGATAGTCAGTGGGTAAGTCCTATCCATTGTGTCCCTAAGAAAGGAGGTATTACTGTCGTTCCTAATGATAAAGATGAACTGACTCCGCAAAGAATTATTACAGGTTATAGGATGGTAATTGATTTCCGCAAATTAAATAAGGCTACTAAAAATATCATTACCCCTTACCTTTTATTGATCAAATGCTAGAAAGATTATCCAAACATACGCATTTTTGCTTTCTAGATGGTTACTCTGGTTTCTCTCAAATACCTGTGTCAGCTGATGATCAATCAAAGACCACTTTTACTTGCCCTTTCAGTACTTTTGCTTATAGGCGTATGCCTTTTGGTTTATGTAATGCACCTGCTACCTTTCAAAGATGCATGATGGCTATATTCTCTGATTTTTGTGAAAAGATATGTGAGGTTTTCATGGACGATTTCTCCGTTTATGGCTCCCCTTTTGATGATTGCTTGAGAAACCTTGATCGAGTTTTGCAGAGATGTGAAGAAACTAATCTTGTCTTGAATTGGGAGAAGTGCCACTTTATGGTTAATGAAGGCATTGTCTTGGGGCATAAAATTTCCGAAAGAGGTATTGAAGTTGATAAAGCTAAAGTTGATGCTATTGAAAAGATGTCGTGTCCTAAGGACATCAAAGGTATAAAAAGTTTTCTGGGTCATGCCGGTTTTTATAGGAGGTTCATTAAGGACTTCTCAAAAATTTCTCGGCCTCTGACTAATCTATTACAAAAAGATATACCTTTTGTCTTTGATGATGATTGTGTAGAAGCATTTGAAATACTTAAGAAAGCATTGATTTCTGCACCTATCGTTCAACCACCTGATTGGAATTTACATTTTGAAATTATGTGTGATGCTAGTGATTATGCTGTAGGTGCTGTTCTAGGGCAAAGGGTTGATAAGAAATTAAATGTTATTCAATATGCTAGTAAAACTCTAGACAATGCCAAGAGAAATTATGCCACTACTGAAAAAGATTTCTTAGCAGTTGTATTTGCTTGTGATAAGTTCAGACCTTATATTGTTGATTCTAAAGTAACTATTCACACTGATCATGCTGCTATTAAATATCTTATGGAAAAGAAAGATGCTATAGACTTATTAGATGGGTTCTATTGCTACAAGAATTTGATTTGCATATTATTGATAGAAAGGGAGCTGAGAACCCCGTTGCAGACAACTTGTCTAGGTTAGAAAATGTTCTTGATGACCCACTACCTATTGATGATAGATTTCCTGATGAACAACTGAATGTCATAAATGCTTCTCGTACTGCTCCATGGTATGCTGATTATGCTAATTACATTGTTGCTAAATTTATACCACCTAGTTTCACATACCAGCAAAAGAAAAAGTTTTTCTATGATTTAAGACATTACTTCTGGGATGACCCACATCTTTATAAAGAAGGAGTAGATGGTGTTATTAGGCGTTGTGTACCTGAGCATGAACAGGAACAGATCCTACGCAAGTGTCACTCCGAGGCTTATGGAGGACACCACGCTGGAGATAGAACTGCACATAAGGTATTGCAATCCGGTTTTTATTGGCCTACTCTCTTCAAGGATGCTCGTAAGTTTGTCTTATCTTGTGATAAATGTCAAAGAATTGGTAACATTAGTAGACATCAAGAAATGCCTATGAATTATTCACTTGTTATGAACCATTTGATGTTTGGGGCTTTGATTATATGGGACCGTTTCCTGCCTCTAATGGATATACACATATTTTAGTTGCTGTTGATTATGGTACTAAGTGGGTAGAAGCTATTCCAACTAGTAGTGCTGATCATAACACTTCTATTAATATGCTTAAAGAAGTTAATTTTCCGAGGTTTGGAGTCCCTAGATGTTTAATGACTGATGGTGGTTCACATTTTATTCATGGTGCCTTTCGTAAAAGGCTTGCCAAGTATGATGTTAATCATAGAATTGCATCTCCTTATCACACACAGTCTAGTGGTCAAGTACAACTGAGTAATAGAGAGCTCAAATTAATTTTGCAAAAGACTGTTAATAGGTCTAGAAATAATTGGTCCAAGAAGCTTGATGATGCATTATGGGCCTATAGAACTGCATATAAAAATCCTATGGGTATGTCTCCGTATAAAACGGTTTACGGGAAAGCATGTCACTTACCTCTCGAATTAGAACATAAGGCATATTGGGCTATTAAAGAGCTCAATTATGATTTCAAACTTGCCGGTGAGAAGAGGTTATTTGACATTAGCTCACTTGATGAATGGAGAACCCAAGCCAATGAAAATTCCAAGTTGTTTAAAGAAAAAGTTAAAAGATGGCATGACAAAAGGATACAAAAGCGTGAGTTTAATGTAGGTGATTATGTGTTGCTATTCAACTCTCGTTTAAGATTTTTTGCAGGAAAACTTCTCTCTAAATGAGAAGGTCCTTACGTTATCAAGGAGGTCTATCTTTCCGGTGCCATAAAAATCAACAACTTCGAAGGCACAAATCCAAAGGTGGTGAACGGTCAAAGAATTAAACATTATATCTCAGGTAATCCTATAAATGTTGAAACTAATGTTATCAAAACCGTAACCCCGGAGGAATACATAAGGGACACTTTCCAGAACGTTTCAGACTCCGAAAAGGAATAGGTACGTCGTACGATAAGTAAACCGACTCCAAAACAGTTCTAATGGCAATTTTTCTCTGTTTTGGAATACTTAGAAAAATAGGAAAATAAGAAGCAATCCGGGAAGGACACGAGGCTTCCACGAGGGTGGGAGGCGTGCCCTACCCCCTAGGCGCGCCCCCTGCCTCGTGGGCACCTCGTGTGCTCTCCGGACTCCGTTTTCTTACACGATACTTCTTTTGGTCAGTAAAAATTCATTATATAATCTCCCGAAGGTTTTAACCACCGTATCACGCAAATATCCTCTGTTTTCGTTTCGAGTTGTCTCTGTAGCAGATTCTGAGCAAGATGTCATCTCAGGATTCCGACGGAGAGATCTATGTCTCACACCTCATTGCAGACCCAAAGACCTATGGGGATCTATCTCCTTGTGGTCGAACTACGGATGACGAGGAGGATGCTCATTTGATGAGGATCAATGATTCAAGTTCAGAGGAGGAGGATGTCCCTCTATCTCAACCTGGGGATATGCACAAAAGCAAAGGAGATTTATGTGACAAGATCTTGAAGCTGGAATCGGAGGTCGATGATTTAAAGGAGGAAATTGCTCTTCTCAATTACAGTATGAAGAAGCTAAAGACACAATTGTCATCATCAACAACTCCATCATCCCCTCCTCCGAAAAAGGAAGACTAAGTATCTGTTATGGGCACTCCCCTTGGCGACTGCCAAGCTTGGGGGAGTTGCCCCGGTATCATATCACCATCACACTCCTATCTTTACCGTTTTTCTTAGTTCGATCCTTTTAGTAATATCTTAATCTAGTAGAATGAAGTTTTTGGTATGATCTAGTTTTGAGTTTTGCTTTATGATCTTTCTATGTAATCGAGTCCGTGAGCTATATAATAAAGATTAGTGTTGAGTCAAGGGCTTGATTATCTTGCTATGATTATGAGTGAATAAAAGAAAAGGAAAGAATAAAAAGAAATAAAAAGAGATCATATTGATCTTATGGAGAGTAATGACTTCACATATAAAGAGTATGATGATTAAAAGTTGTTGAGAGTTGACAAACATAGTTTTGGTCATCGTTGTAATTAATAGGAAGTAATAAAGAAAGAGAGGTTTCACATATAAATATACTATCTTGGACATATTTTATGATTGTGAGCACTCATTAAAATATGACATGCTAAAGAGTTGATGTTGGACAAGGAAGACAACATAATGGGTCATGTTTTCTTATATCTGAGATAAAGTATATTGTCATGGATCATCCAACATGTTTAGTTTTCCTTTCTCCCTCATGCTAGCCAATTCTTTGCACCAAGTAGAAATACTACTTGTGCTTCCAAATACCCTTAAACCCAGTTTTGCCATGAGAGTCCACCATATCTACCTATGGATTGAGTAAGATCCTTCAAGTAAGTTGTCATCGGTGCAAGCAATAAAAATTGCTCTCTAAATATGTATGATTGATTAGTGTGGAGGAAATAAGCTTTATACGATCTTGTGATATGGAAGAAATAAAAGCGACGGGCTGCATAATAAAGGTCCATATCACAAGTGGCAATATAAAGTGGCGTTCTTTCGCATTAAGATTTTGTGCATCCAACCTTGAAAGCGCATGACAACCTCTGCTTCCCTCTGCGAAGGGCCTATCTTTTACTTTTATCTTCTACCTTGTGCAAGAATCATGGTGATCTTCACCTTTCCTTTTTACATTTTATCCTTTGGCAAGCACAGTGTGTTGGAAAGATCTGATATATATATATATATATATATATATATATATATATATATATATATATATATATATATATAATTGGATGTAAGTTAGCATGAACTATTATTGTTGACATTACCCTTGAGGTAAAAGGTTGGGAGGCGAAACTATAAGCCCCTGTCTTTCTCTGTGTCCGATTAAAACTCCGTAACCACAAGTATTGCGTGAGTGTTAGCAATTGTGAAAGACTAAATGATAGTTGAGTATGTGGACTTGTTGAAAAGCACTTACATAGACTCTTTCTGATGTTATGATAAATTGCAATTGCTTCAATGACTGAGGTTATAGTTTGTCAGTTCTCAATGAAGTTTCTGATTCATACTTGACATTGTGAATAGATTATTACTTGAGCATCAGAAATCATATGACAATATCCATATATGTTGCTGTTCTAAGAATGATCATGATGCCCTCATGTCCGTATTTTATTTTATCGACACCTCTATCTCTAAACATGTGAACATATTTATCGTTATCGGCTTCCGCTTGAGGACAAGCGAGGTCTAAGCTTGGGGGAGTTGATACGTCCATTTTGCATCATGCTTTTATATCGATATTTATTGCATTATGGGCTATTATTACACATTATGTCAATACTTATGCCTATTCTCTCTTATTTTACAAGGTTTACATAAAGAGGGAGAATAGCGGCAGCTGGAATTCTGGGCTGGAAAAGGAGCAAATATTAGAGACCTATTCTGCACAACTCCAAAAGTCCTGAAACTCCACGGAAGTTATTTTTGGAAATAATAAAAAATACTGAGCGAATAATATACCAAAGGGGGCCCACACCCTGGCCACGAGGGTCGGGGCGCCCCCTACCCCCTGGGCGCGCCCCCTGCCTTGTGGGCCCCCTGGTGGCCCTCCGGTGCCCATTTTCTGCTATATGAAGTCTTTCGTCTGAGAAAAAATCATAAGCAAGGTTTCGGGACGAGACTCCGCCGCCACGAGGCGGAACATTGGCGGAACCAATCTAGGGCTCTGGCGGAGCTGTTCTGCCGGGGACACTTCCCTCCGGGAGGGGGAAATCATCGCCATCGTCATCACCAATGCTCCTCTCATCGGGAGGGGGCCAATCTCCATCAACATCTTCACCAGCACCATCTCCATTAAAACCCTAGTTCATCTCTTGTATCCAGTCTTTGTCCCAAAGCCTCAGATTGGTACCTGTGGGTTGCTAGTAGTGTTGATTACTCCTTGTAGTTGATGCTAGTTGGTTTATTTGGTGGAAGATCATATGTTCAGATCCATTATGCATATTAATACCCCTCTGATTATGAACAAGAATATGCTTTGTGAGTAGTTACGTTTGTTCCTGAGGACATGGGAGAAGTCCTGCTATTAGTAGTCATGTGAATTTGGTATTCGTTCAATATTTTGATGAGATGTATGTTGTCTCTCCTCTAGTGGTGTCATGTGAACGTCGAATACATGGCACTTCACCATTGTTTGGGCCTAGAGGAAGGCATTGGGAAGTAATAAGTGGATGACGGGTTGCTAGAGTGACAAAAGCTTAAACCCTAGTTTATGCGTTGCTTCGTAAGGGGCTGATTTGGAACCATATGTTTCATGCTATGGTTAGGTTTACCTTAATACTTCTTTTGTAATTGCGGATGCTTGCAATAGGAGTTAATCATAAGTGGGATGTTTGTCCAAGTAAGGACAGCACCCAAGCACCGGTCCACCCACATATCAAATTATCAAAGTACCGAACGCGAATCATATGAACGTGATGAAAACTAGCTTGACGATAATTCCCATGTGTCCTCGGGAGCGCTTTTCTCTATATAAGAGTTTGTCCAGGCTTGTCCTTTGCTACAAAAAGGATTGGGCCATCTGGCTGCACTTTATTTACGCTTGTTACTTGTTACCCGTTACAAATTACCTTGTCACAAAACTATCTGTTACCTATAATATCAGTGCTTGCAGAGAATACCTTGCTGAAAACCGCTTATCATTTCCTTCTGCTCCTCCTTAGGTTCGACACTCTTACTTATCGAAAGGACTACGATAGATCCCCTATACTTGTGGGTCATCATTCGGCTAAGGTAGTAAAGGGAGAACTGTTGGGGAACGTAGCAGAAATTCAAAATTTTCTACGCATCACCAAGATCAATCTATGGAGTAATCTAGCAACGAGGGGAAGGAGAGTGCATCTACGTACCATTGTAGATCGCAATGCGGAAGCGTTGCAAGAACGCGGATGAAGGAGTCGTACTCGTAGCGATTCAGATCGCGGTTGATTCCGATCTAAGCACCGAAGAACGGTGCCTCCGCGTTCAACACACGTGCAGCCCGGTGACGTCTCCCACGCCTTGATCCAGCAAGGAGAGAGGGAGAGGTTGGGGAAGACTCCGTCCAGCAGCAGCACGACGGCGTGGTGGTGGTGGAGGAGCGTGGCAATCCTGCAGGGCTTCGCCAAGCACTGCGGGAGAGGAGGAGGACTTGGGAGAGGGGAAGGGCTGCGCCAGAACTTGGGGTGGTCGCTGCCCTCCCACCCCTCCACTATTTATAGGTGGGGAGAGAGGGGGCCGGCCCCCTTAGATCTCATCTAGGGTTGGGGCGGCGGCCAAAGGGGGGAGGAGTGCCTCCCAAGTCAAGTGGAGGCCCTCCCCCTTAGGGTTTCCCCTCTCCCATGCGCATGGGCCTTGGGGGGCTGGTGCCCCTGGCCCATTAAGGCTAGGGCGCCCCCTTACAGCCCATGCTGCTGTATTGGACGTGGTGGAACATTTTCCGGACCTCCGGATCCCTCCGGAATCCTCCGGAACCTTCTGGAAGCTTCCCGGTACAATACCGAAAAACCCCGAACTTTTCCCGGAACCCGAACAACAACTTTCCATATATAAATCTTTACCTCCGGACCATTCCGGAACTCCTCGTGACATCCGGGATCTCATCCGGGAATCCGAACAACATTCGGTAACCACGTACATACTTTCCCTATAACCCTAGCGTCATCGAACCTTAAGCGTGTAGACCCTACGGGTTCGGGAACCATGCAGACATGACCGAGACGTTCTCCGGTCAATAACCAACAGCGGGATCTGGATACCCATGTTGGCTCCCACATGTTCCACGATGATCTCATCGGATGAACCACGATGTCGGGGATTCAATCAATCCTGTATACAATTCCCTTTGTCTATCGATATGTTACTTGCCCGAGATTCGATCGTCGGTATCCCAATACCTTGTTCAATCTCGTTACCGGCAAGTCTCTTTACTCGTTCCGTAACTCACATCATCCCGTGATCAACTCCTTGGTCACACTGTGCACATTATGATGATGTCCTACCGAGTGGGCCCAGAGATACCTCTCCGTTTACACGGAGTGACAAATCCCAGTCTCGATTCGTGCCAACCCAACAGACACTTTCGGAGATACCTGTAGTGCACCTTTTAATTCACCCAGTTATGTTGTGACGTTTGGTACACCCAAAGCATTCCTACGGTATCCGGGAGTTGCACAATCTCATGGTCTAAGGAACTGATACTTGACATTAGAAAAGCTCTGAGCAAACGAACTACACGATCTTGTGCTAGGCTTAGGATTGGGTCTTGTCCATCACATCATTCTCCTAATGATGTGATCCCGTTATCAACGACATCCAATGTCCATGGTCAGGAAACCGTAACCATCTATTGATCAACGAGCTAGTCAACTAGAGGCTTACTAGGGACATGGTGTTGTCTATGTATCCACACATGTATCTGAGTTTCCTATCAATACAATTCTAGCATGGATAATAAACGATTATCATGAACAAGGAAATATAATAATAACCAATTTATTATTGCCTCTAGGGCATATTTCCAACAAGAACTATTGCGATTGTGTTTCTGGCTCGCCCAGTCAAGCACCTTAGTAGAGAAAGCCGAAAACTGACTGTAATGATGCGGCGAGAGCTCGTCAGCAATTCGGCGACTCACTAAATCTCTAGCGATTTCTTCCGTATTATACGAAGGACTGGTCTCCACCCGGTCAAGCGTCTCAGGTACCCAAGTTCGGATAGCCGAACAACACCAGGGGCTACGCCTCTAATCCCATCATCAAACTCCTCTGGCTAAGTGAGAGTGTTAAAGCCGCATAGTCTGATTGCCTCGTTCGCTGCACGATCACCTCCTTTACGTACCAAGACGTTGGAACAAGTGTGGTCATGTGCTATTCCGAACACCCTCATAGCATCTACGTGGGGGTTGAAGCCGACGACTGGCAAACTTTCAGGTGTAACAAACGGTCGCACAGGAGGATAATAATTTGAGATAAACAAGCAAGCATATTATACATAGGCCTTGTTTCATAAACAAAATGTCTGGACAACCCGAATACATTCATTCGAACATGAGATCCTTCGAGCATTGACCCTCTATCAAACGGGCACCTTCTAGGACGTCTTAGAAATAGCGCTCCAGCGTGCGGTGGTCCTTACCTCCAGGCGGGCCCTCAACTGCCACAATGGAGGCCTTCATTTTCGCCCAGTGCATCTTGACACGGGCGAAGGCCATCCGCGCACCTTCTATGCATGCCAACCGCTTGATTGCATCAATCCGGGGCAGCGCGTCGACGAGTCGCTGCACCAGGCCGAAGTAGCTGCTCGGAACATGTTCGGTTGGCTATAGCTGGGCTATAACGTCCCTCATGGCCAACCCGGATATCCTATGCAGCTCGGCCCACTGCGCCATCTGGTCGTTCAACAGCACCGGGCGCTCTTGCGCCGCGAATTGCGACCAGAATAGCTTCTCCGTCGTGTGCTCCTCCGGGACCCGGAAGAACTGCGTGGCGTCGGCAACACTCTTCAGAAGATCAGCAAAGGCGTCTGGAGAACTCCACAGTTGAGTGAGTAAGGCATACTTCGGACTGCCAAATTTACTCTGTAAAAGAAAGTGCTTACCAGCCGCTATCTGCTTGGCCTGCTCGATCTCCTCATGCGTCGCACGGGACTCGTTCCGCACCTCCTTCGAGAGCCTTGGCCAGCTCGGCCTCTTGGGTTTTATTATTCTCTTCCAAGGACTCACACTTGCTGGCGGCGTCCTTGAGTGATTGATCTACTTTGGTCACCCGCTCCTCGTACCGGCGGCGGGCAGGCTGTTCGGCCTTTAAATCCACAGCCGCTTTGTCAGCAGCCGCTTGGCTCACCCGCGCCTGCTCCTTGGCCCGGGCAAGGTCGCCCTTTAGGGTCTCGACCGCGGCCGCACTTCCTGCAAATGAACAGGGCAACACAAGAGCTTAGACTCCGCATGGTATATTATTTCGGGTGTGTAAACATTTTTCTTTTTCTCAAAAACATACCCTGTGCTTCATCAAACCTCTTGTTGACGCGGACGAGATCCTCATCAGCCAGCCCCAGCTTCCGCTTGAGCTCGGATACTTCGGCGGCCTGGGCGGCTGCCGCTAACAGTGATGCCTGTTTTTTCAAAATAGATAAGTACATTATCTCCTGCGAATACTATCGATCCTCTGTTCGGCCGTTTTTCCACAAACCGAACAGAGTCTCAGGGGCTACTATCTATACATAGGCATGTTTTTTTCATATAAACAGTGGCTAGAAGTTCTTACATCGCATACCTCGAAACCTGTTAACAGGTTAGTGAAGGCTTCATTCAGCCCACTCTTGGCGGACTAAACCTTTTCAACCACCGCACCCATTAGGGTGCGGTGCTCCTTCACGATGGAAGCCTATTGAAGCATCTCCATCAGTGTGTTCGGCGCCTCCGGATTAGTGGAGGTCGCCGCTGGAGTTGGCGCTCCCCCTCCTTTGAAGGGGGTCGCTTATTTGGCTCCAGAACCACTTGGGTGTCCGAAGTCGTGTTCGGCTGGGGGCCGGATTGGTCAGGGTCCCCGCCGTAAGTCTCCATGGGGATTGCATCCCCCATGTTTTCGGCAGCTGAGGCATTACCCCCTGGCGCCGTCTTGGCGGTCCCCTGCGCCTCTCCACGGACTAGACAGGTCCTTTGGGATAATACCTCGGCGTTGTCCGCAGTAGGTGGCGGGGAGGTTCGCGGACACTACAAGAAATATGTCAACTTGCGACCATCACTATTGGTCGTTGAATGGTCATTGTTTTTCATTTGCGACCTTTTTGCGACCAAAAACATATGGTCAAAAGCTGATCGTCGTAAACTGAAATTAGCGACCTTCTTTGTGATATGTAAAAGGTCTTTGGTTCCACGACCAAATTTTTTGTCACTGGCAGCCTCCCCAGGCCACGTAGGATCAAGCGTGGCAAGCTGAGATGGATAAGAATTAGCCCGGTCCAAGCCCATTAATTCAACCCATTTATATATTTTTTCCTATGATTTTTTTGTCAGCTTCATGGACCAAGCCCAACATTGCAGCCTTTTTATTTTTGGCCATGGCCTTTTATTGTTTATTGATTTTCTATTTTCAACCATTATATATTCAAGCCGGTCCCACTAGTCAGATGGGTCCCACTTGTCATGATCATCTCTCAAATTGGTCCCACATGTCAGAAATGTACAAATTTGACAGATTATTTTCATAAGTGGCCACATTGGTCAAGTTTCCATTTCACAAGTTTTCAAATCACATACATAATAAAAAAGAACACATAAAATTTATCAAATATACCACTAAATAAATCTATTACAATCTTTACAACACATATGCTTACTCTTCACTGACTAGGACTTCACGGCTTCACACTTGCTTCACACTTCACACTTGAGCTTATGTAAAAGAGGAACAACCACAATTTTAAATCTCAATTGCAGTATAGGCCATATATAGAAGCAGTTCAAAGTTGAAGCAACATCAATTAAACACACGCGCACAGAAACATAGGAGTCAAAATGCAGTATAGGCCCAGGACAAGGACACTCCTATTACCAAATCAACACACATAATGTGGATGTCTCATGTGAGCATCATGTTGTGGTTTTATTAAACAATGATACAGCAACAGAATACAATATCTTCAATGCAAATTATGGTACTTGTAGCAAAACAGTTTGAAACAACAACTACACAATACATTATAACGAGAGTAAGCTTGAATCAAACAAAAAAAGGGAACAGTTTCGAGTTTAAAAGTTAAAACGTTTGCAAGATATCCCAACTCGCAAGTTCAAGAGGCATAATTCAGAAACTTGCATCAGGACACTCTATAATAATAATAAGAGTAGCATTCGACTTGACACACGAAACAGCGACACAAAAGAATTATATACTTCAGCTCTGCTCACAGGTTCTTTGCTCGTAACAGTTACACCTGCCATTGGAGGAGTCAAAACAAGAAGTATTAGATCACAATAGTTGCATCTTTCCCACTGAGACTAGACCACATATCAGTAACTCGAATCACAAAGTATATCCATAACACCATATAATAGTCCCAGAACTCCCAATACTGTTTGAACATGTGACAACATGTTTATTTTCAAATGAAGCATACATGAACAATTAATCTATAAATAGCAGGTACAATACAATTCTACTCTGGATACATTATTGCAGTAACCTCATTACAAGCACCCATACTCTCAAATTCAGTATCCAGTCTCAAATTCTGCAGTATCGACTTGCTAACTGAAACGAGTTCAGTTGAAAGCAGAGCAGATAACAAGAAACAGAGCTGCTTGCTGTCTCGCCTGACCGCCTACACGCGAGAAGGCAAAAAAAACATTTACTCGAAGCATCTTACAATTCACAACAATTTCGAGACTGGCACAATTAATTTTACAGCATATAGAGATTTCACAATCAAAGTTCATGATGCTAGGCTGCTAGCTATCAAGATGAAAACAACATGTAGCAGATACAAGCATACCAGGCAAGATGGCTAGGTGCTTAGTAAGATCATCTACTGTTCAGCAGGAAGATGGGTCATGAACAAATATTACCTCCCTAATTTCATCCATAGTGTGGGACTTGAGGTGAACCTTGGCGAAGGTCTGCAGGTTGAGGCCAAGCAGGTCGAGGACCCGCACGTAGCGATCGCTCCTCATGCCCAGGCTCAGCTCCGGCGCCATGTGCCGCAAGACCATCATCCTGAGAAGAGAAGCACAGATAGAAGGCGACCGTGAGTGGGTACCAAGGGGAAAAACAGAAGCCAAAACCAAGAATTGGAAGATTTAGTATAAAGGAAATAGCTCAGCATTCAGATATTTCTAATAAGATTGTGCACTAATCCAACACGATATACAAAAGGTGTCCTCATAGCTTTACTAATACCTGGGAGTATGGATAGTGCGGTATAGAAACAAAAGCAATCCATTGTCATGTTCTAGGAACTGACTATTAGAGTACATGCTCAGGATATAAGTGGAAGCAGAAGAGCATAATGAGATGTCACCATACATATGTGCATAATAATTGTACGTATATAATCTAACTTGATTTCTTTCTTAAAAAAATTCTTATCAACATGGCTAGACACTATATAGATGGTCTACTCTGGTATGTAGGTACATGTGCAGGAGATTGTCTAATTAGGACTGAAAGCACATCTTAAGCAATTTGAATACCATTTTACTGTTATAACTATGTGTTTATAAACCACATGGCAGGCACCTATCCTTTTGCACATACACACACCAACAGAAACAAAACAAGCAGATTGGAAGGCTTGCTGCACATCCTGTGCAGGGGCATCACCGTAAACAAACTTGTAGACTAACTAGGGTGGTGCTATTCATGGTTTATTATTTTTCCTGGTAACTTGAAATGCAAAAGAAGATACATCTCCCATGTTCAGCAATCAGGATCAACCATAAGCTTTTACTACTCCTGTTGCTAGTGTTCGAAACTAACAGAACAATGCTATAGGAGTAGAAAAGAGAACTAGAGGTAGGAGAGGGAGTCGCTCACCGAAGAGCTTGTGGTCACTGCCATACACAGCCGCCGTCACGCCAGTCACCTCAAGAAGCATCGCTACGCCGGAGACGCCACCATACATGCGCAAGAGCAGAGCACCTGCTGCATCCAAATCCAAATCGAACAAGAACAAAAAATTAGGAATGGTTGCAACCATGCTTTTCAAGGCACACAATAGAAAAAATCGCAAAGAATGAGACGACACCTTTCCTGATCTACTTCCCGTACTTGGACCCAACGTTGGCCGTGTTCCGTGTTGAGGAGCTCAAGTTCAATGTGTAGCCACAGTATCCACAGCTGCCAGTAAGAAACAAACATACAAGCATCAAGCTACCGTCCTACTTTTTTAACAGGAACGTCGTGTGGTATATAAATGACAGTTCGGTGCTCTCCGTACGTATTTACAAGTTGAAATCATGTCCTAGAGTATTTATTTATGTGTAACTTTAATGTTAATCTGCAGCTGCCATGCACACATCCGCCGGACCTAGATGCTAGGATCTGCAGACTACGTCTATCCCTGATGCACCGACATGCATGGGCTGCTAGCGTTGAAGGTTTCGCATAATCCACCAATATATATCCCGCTTCAAATGGACACACAAATGCAAGAAATTCTACTCTTCACGCAAGAAGTTTCTCCTGCTATACGAGTGTGATCTACGGCAAGTTAACAGGTATGTTCTATAATCCACCAAACGCAGCCTCAACTGCTGGTTCTGTTCTGACCCAAATAAAGCAGCAGGGACAATAAGTCGCAGGAGCTGAGGGGAGTTGGCGAACCTGTAGGTGACGTCTTTGGCGGAGTAGCAGCCGTCCAGGTGGATGGAGCAGAGGAGCGCCGGCGTTTGTCGCCGGCGTCCTCGAGCCGCTGTGCTCGTCCCGAACCGGCGACTGCAGGGTGCGGTGCGCTGCTCCCGTATCCTACAGGAGGAGCCTCCCATATCCTACAGGAGGAGCCTCCCAGGTCGCGGATCTGGCGGCCCTCGTCGCCGGCCAGCGCTGGATCCATCGACGAACGAAACCCTAATGACGGGAGACGGCCGCGCTTGGACGCTGGAGGATGCGTGCGCCGAATCTCACCGGACAGGATGGAAGAGCGAAGCGTCGGGGTCACGTTGGTGTGATGGGTGCCGTCGATTCCCGCCGGAGTTCGCTGGGATTGGGCGCTATTGGTGGCGGCGGCGAGATGGGACGAGGGAGGAGTGCGGGAGAGAGATGCGGATGAGGGAGGAGTGCGGGGCTGTGGGCCGGGCTTCGTGGGGTGAGAGGGTGAGGCTGTTTTTTTAGACAAAGAAAGATGGGGGTGAGGGGGAAAGGGCTACCGTCGGATCCGGAAGCATCCGACGGCGTTTGAGGCACGATCCGCGTGACATGCCCATGGACCAATCAAAACCCAGTACACGTTATGACCATCTAAAATTGGTCGTCATTGACTAAAAATAAGGTATTGAATCATATAAATGGTTTTATGATATGAGAAATTCAAAAATAAATAAAAACATTCTCATTGTGTCACCAAATGTGACCTAGTTTTTAGGAAAACTAATAAACTTGGAATTGGAATAAGACAAATATATTTTAAAAAGTGTTATGAGAAATGAGTTTTTAGGGAAAAAATCATTTTCTATTTTCGAAGTGCGAAAAATGTTTTTTTTGAAGAATCTACCAAATATTTGTTTCAAAATGGCACCACTCCATTTTCCAAAACTATAACACATCATTTTATGTACAATTGACCAAAGCATAACATGTAAAATGCTTTCGATCCACCTCTCATCAACAAGACAAATTATGTTTCAAAAAAGAATCTTTTCTTTTTCACATGAAAAAGTCAAAAAAAAATGATCTCATATTGTGCACAAGGGTGCATCTTGGAATGACAAACAATGTTTCCTAAGG
The DNA here is from genome assembly GCF_018294505.1 of Triticum aestivum. Lineage (NCBI taxonomy): Eukaryota > Viridiplantae > Streptophyta > Magnoliopsida > Poales > Poaceae > Triticum > Triticum aestivum. The sequence goes on from NC_057814.1 coordinate 509,858,948, forward strand.
GAGTTTTCATTTTCTTTGGACGAAAAATCAATATTCCATTTTCCGAGTGCCCAAAATGAGTTTTTTTGTGAAGGACCTACCATATATTTGTTGTAAATTGGACCGAATCTATTTTCTAAAATACTATGATATATTTAATGCATAATTGACCAAATAGTTGGGTGTCAAAAGTTTTAATTCAGCTCTGGTAAAAAACAATTCCGCCGATTCAGCAGGAAGCGGGTCAAATTTGAACTGAAGCTACCTCATAGTTTGCTCTTTATTTTTTCCAAAAATCATTTCTAGGTACACAAGTATCTATTTAATTAGAGAAACACTAAGAAAATTCCAAGATTCAACCACTAGCTAGGAACGGTCATTCCCGCCGTTTTGACGGCATTTTGAAACGGGCATAATTTTTTTAGAAAAATAAAAAATTTGGAAACCTTCGCATTGTGTCATTACATATGACCAAGTTACCAGGAAAAATAATGAACTTGTAATACGGCAATTATTTAAAAAAAGTGTTATTAGAAATGAGCTATCATGCGTGAAGATTCATGGTTTTCAAGCCAAATGATCAATCTTATGGCCACATTCATGGCATAGTTTGTTCGACTGATCTAATATTGTGCACAAGGGTGCATCTTGGAATGGCAAACAATGTTACCTAAGGGAGTTTTCATTTTCTTAAGATGAAAAACCAATTTTCCATTTTCCGAGTGCCCAAAATGAGTTTTTTGTGAAGGACCTACAAATATATTTGTTGCAAAATTGGACCAAATCAATTTTATAAAATATTAGGACATATTTAATGCACAATTAACCAAATGGTTGGGTGTCAAAAGTTTTGATCCACCTCTGGTGAAAAAGACAAATTTCCGCCGATTCAGAGGAAGCGGGTCAAATTTGAACTACAGCTGCCTCATAGTTTGCTCGTTATTTTTTCTAAAAATCATTTCTAATTACATAAGTATCTATTTAATAAGAGAAACACCAAAAAAATTCCAAGATTCAACCACTAGCTAGGAACGGTCATGCCCGCCGTTTTGATCGCATTTTGAAACGGGCATGAAAAATTCAAAAAAATCAAAAAAAATGGAAAACCTTCGCATCATGTCATTATATGTAACCAAGTTGCCTGGAAAAATAATAAATTTGTAATACAGCAATTAGTTTAAAAAAGTGTTATCAGAAATGAGCTATCATGTGTGAAAATTCATGGCTTTCAAGCCAAATGATCAATCTTATGGCCGCATTCATGGCATAGTTTGTTCAAATGATCTCATATTGTGCACAAGGGTGCATCTTGGAATGGCAAAGAATGTTGCCTAAGGGAGGTTTCATTTTCTTTGGACGAAAAATCAATTTTCCATTTTCCGAGTGCCCAAAATGAGTTTTTTTGTGAAGGACCTACCATATATTTGTTGCAAATTTGGACCAAATAAATTTTCTAAAATACTATGCCATAATTAATGCACAATTGACCAAATGGTTGGGTGTCAATAGTTTTGATCCACCTCTGGTGAAAAAGAAAATTTCCGCCGATTCAGTAGGAAGCGGGTCAAATTTGAACTACAGCTACCTCATAGTTTGCTCTTTATTTTTTCCAAAAATCATTTCTAGTTACATAATTATCTATTTAATAAGAGAAACACCAAAAAAATCCAAGATTGAACCACTAGCTAGGAACGGTCATGCCCGCCGTTTTGACTGCATGTAGAAACGGGCATGAAAAATTCAAAAAAATGGAAAACCTTCGCATCGTGTCATTATATGTAACCAAGTTTCCAGGAAAAATAATAAACTTGTAATATGGCAATTAGTTTTAAAAAGTGTTCTCGGAAATGAGCTATCATTTGTGAAGATTCATGGCTTTCAAGCCAAATGATCAATCTTATGGCCGCATTCATGGCATAGTTTATTCAAATGATCTCATATTATGCACAAGGGTGCATCTTGGAATGACAAACAATGTTTCCTAAGGGAGTTTTCATTTTATCAATATTCCATTTTTCGAGTGCCCAAAATGAGTTTTTTTGTGAAGGACCTACCATATATTTGTTGCAAATCTGGACCAAATCAATTTTATAAAATACTAGGCCATATTTAATGCACAATTGAACAAATGGTTGGGTGTCAAAAGTTTTGATCCACCTCTGGTGAAAAAGACAAATTTCCGCCGATTCAGTAGGAAGCGGGTCAAATTTGAACTACAACTGCCTCATAGTTTTCTCGTTATTTTTTCCAAAAATCCTTTCTAACATAAGTATCTATTTAATCAGAGAAACATCAAAAAATTTCCAAGATTCACCCACTAGCTAGCAACGGTCATGGCCGTCGTTTTGACCGCATTTTGAAATGGGCATGAAATATTCATGGCATAGTTTGTTCAAATGATCTCATATAGTGCACAAGGGAGCATCTTGCAATGAAGAACAATGTTTCTTAAGGGAGTTTTTATTTTCTTTGGACAAAAAATCAATTTTCCATTTTTTTAGTGCCCAAAATGAGATTTTTTTGAAGAACCTACCATATATTTGTTGCAAAATTGGACCAAATCAAATTTCTAAAATACTAGGCCATATTTAATGTATAATTGACCAAATGGTTGGGTGTAAAAAGTTTTTAATCCACCTCTCGTGAAAAAGACAAATTTCCGCATATTCATTTTCCATTTTTCGAGTTCCAAAATGAGTTTTTTTGTGAAGAACCTAACAAATATTTTTTGTAAAAAATATCTACATTTTTCAAGAATGTTAGACTACATTTTATGAACAAATTTGTGTACACTAGAAACATTTTTTATAGATATTAAACGGTTTTTAGTTACATCATTAACATTTTTAAGAAATATTTTGATGTCTAATATTTTGATCACATGTCTACATTTTTTAAGACACATTGTACATATTGTTTATATATGTTTAACGTTTTTCAAATACATGATTAACATATTTTCATATATTCCCAACAAAAAATATCTTTTCATACATGCGTTTTGATGTCTATATTTGCTTTTACACATCGTACATTTTTGTATACATATAAAACATTTTTGATATTGGTTAGAAAAAAATTAAATACATGATTAACATTGTTAGAAAAATTCTTGTTTTGTTATCTACTTTTCCACACACACACACACATATATATATATTGTAAATTTTCATATATACGTATTGATGACTATTTTTGCATACACATGAAACTTTTTTTATACATATCTAATATTATTTATGATTATCATTTTTTATATGCATGAAACTTTTCAAATACACACATTTAGTTTTTTAAACACATGATTATATTTTTTGAAATACGTATTAACATTAATATTTTTTTGAATTACACGTTTGATTTTTTAATTGCTAAACCATATTGCAAGATTTACGAAGGAGTTCATTATTTTCCTATTTTTATAATTTTATATTGTTTAATTGGTTTCAAAAAATTTCTATAAGGAAAAACCTTTTTAGAGTTATATAATGAAAAACCTGTTTTTTAGACAATAATGATTTTTTTCCAGATAACCGACCATCCTTACCAAATGGTAATAATGAAAAACTTGTTATTTTCCCATTTTCGTTGGGCCGAATATATGTTTTTTTGAGTAATATGAGGGCATCCCACATTTCTTCCTGGATGGGCCGAGGCCTACATGACACACATATTTGTTTTTAAAAGGAGGTGGCCTCGTTCCACCGAGGCCCAAGCCCACCTTGAGCAACACCTTAAGTACCAACGCATCCACGTTCACAACCTCATGGCCATTTATATTGGTCGTAATCAGGTAGAAATAAGGCCGTCGACCACTCTTGTCAGCTTTATGATCATTTGGTGTAAGGCAATTTCAGAGTTTGAGCCCTTCCAAGCAAAATGGCCGTGGATTTACGACCAATTCAGCCGGGGTCACTAAGAGAAGGTCACAAGTTGACATATTTCTTGTAGTGGGAGGCGATTCGCTCTCCGTCATCTCCGACGCCAGAGAATTCCCCGACGACGAAGATAGTTGGGGAAGATCGCGGGCCGGACTGCAGCACATGATTTAATATGATTCCCCCAATTCGAAAAAGACTGGATGTGGGTAGAGCATCCTTAGATACTTACGACTCGGCTAGGGGCTTGACCCTAGGGCGATGCTTGGGGACAGCTTCAGCGTCCGAATCTGAGTCATTGGACAGGGATATTTTTCCCTCTTGGACGCCTCCGCCTCCGGGTCCACGGAGGTCGCCCTCTTCCTCCCCTTGGGAGGAGGGTTATCTTCTTCCTCCTCCTCTTCGTCCTCGTCTTCGTCCCCCTCGTGGGAGGAGGGAGCCTCGGTCCCTCCCGATGCGGCGTCCGAAGTACCTTTATGGTGGAGGCCACTTTCGGCCTCCTTGCCTTTCTTCTTCTTCCCGTCCTTCTTCGCCGGCGCCTGGTATGGCGCCGGAACCAGCATCTTCATTAACAGAGGATTAGCTGGGTCTTTGGGGAGTGGGGCCGGACACCTGATCCGCTCCGCCTTTTTCGTCCTACCCTGTTTGGAGGAGGGAATTCTCAGCACCCCCTTTTCTTTCATGAACTAAGCTATGTTCGGAAATTCAATACTTACTGGGGTGGCCGGGTGATTGCAGTCGAGGCCAATGTCCTCGGACGTCTTCAGTCACGACTTCTGAGTCTTGAAGAGCAATTTCCAGATCTCTTTGTGCGTCGTGCCAAAGAAATGCTGCAAGGTCCGCGACCCTTCCGGATTAAACTCCCACATATGGAGAGGCCATCGCTGGCAGGGAAGGGTTCGACGGACGAGCATCACCTGGATCACGTCAGTGAGGCTGGTGTTCTTCTCTATGATACTCTTGATGCGCTTTTGCACCATCAGCACCTCGTCAGACGATCCCCAGTCCAGACCTTTGTTGGTCCACGACGCAAGCCGCAGCGGGGGTCCAGATCTGAATGCAGGGGTGGCCACCCACTTGGTGCCGTGTGATTCGGTGATGTAGAACCACTCCTGCTGCCATGTCTTGACGGTCTCCACGAAGGCCCCTTTGGGCCAGGTGACATTGGGGAGCTTGCTCACCATGGCGCCCCTGCAGTCCGCGTGCTACCCCTCGACCACCTTCGGCTTCACATTGAAGACCTTTAGCCACAGGCCGAAGTGTGGGGGGATGCGGAGAAATGCCTCACACACGACGATGAATGCCGAGATTTGAAGGAAGGATTTCGGGGCTAGATCGTGAAAATCTAGCCCGTAATAAAACATGAGCCCGCGAACGAAGGGGTGAAGACTAAAACCTAACCCGCGGAGGAAGTGAGGTATGAACACGACCCTCTCGCCGGGCTTTGGTGTGGGGATGACTTGCCCTTTTCCGGGGAGTCTGTGTGTGATTTCCGCAGTCAAGTACCTCGCCTCCCGGAGTTCTTTGACGTTCTCCTCCGTCACGGAGGAGGCCATCCACTTGCCTTGAGCACCAGATCCGGACATTGCTAGAAGGATTGGTGGTGGTGGGAAAGATTGGAGCTTGAGCGCTGGAGCTCGAGGATGGGAAGTCGGAGGAAAGAAGAGGACGCGGGGTGAGAAGATGGATCTTTATCTGTTTATATAGGTTGTGAATATCAAGCGCCCCCCTCAAGTAATAAAACTTGTCTGTTCCCAAGGGGTCCTGCGAATGACATGCTTGGATTACCCAAGCCCGTGTTGATGAGAACCCCACAATAATGGGACACGATCTCTGCCTTGACAAGACGTGTCAATAGAGGCCGCATCTCGAAACGCGAAGCAGGAGGCCAAAGAGCGGTTCGAAATAATAATAAGGCCAGACGTAACGCCTCGCCGGAAAAGCTGTCGGTGGACGTGACTTATTTTGTTCAAGCATTTTGCCCTTGTGGCTCGGGGTTGTAACTATTATACAGAGCCGGATATAGTTCTCTTGTTCAACTGCTTTGGAGTATTCAGAGGAGGAACTCGCCTTGCAATGCCGAAGACAATCTGCGCGCCGGATACATCGTCATTGAAGCCTGGTTCAGGGGCTACTGAGGGAGTCCTAGATTATGGGGTCCTCGGGGAGCTGACCTATGTTACAACCCTAGGCCCCTCCGGTGTCTATATAAGCCGGAGGGTTTAGTCTGTAGAGGCTAACACAAATCATACAGGCTAGACATCTAGGGTTTAGCCATTACGATCTCGACGTAGATCAACTCTTGTAACCCCTATACTCATCAAAGTCAATCAAGCAGGAAGTAGGGTATTACATCCATTAAGAGGGCCCGAACCTGGGTAAACATCGTGTCCCCTGCCTCCTGTTACCTTTGATCCTCGGACGCACAGTTCGGGACCCCTTACCCAAGATCGGCCGGTTTTCACACCGACACACACACACACACACTTTCAGTCGGCAGTAGAGGGCATCTCACCAAGATGTATTGTGAAACGGATCGAGAAGAATCCACCTTGGTCGTACAATGATAACCCACAAGTATAGGGGATCGCAACAGGTTTCGAGGGTAGAGTATTCAACCCAAATTTATTGATTCGACACAAGGGGAGCCAAAGAATATTCTCAAGTATTAGCAGTTGAGTTGTCAATTCAACCACACCTGGATAACTTAGTATCTGCAGCAAAGTATTTAGTAGCAAAGTAATATGGAAGTAACGGTAACGGTAGCAAAAGTAATATTTTTGGGTTTTGTAGTGATTGTAACAGTAGCAACGGAAAGGTAAATAAGCGAAGAGCTATATGTGAAAAGCTCGTAGGCATTGGATCGGTAATGGAGAATTATGCCGGATACGGTTATCATGTAACAATCATAACATAGGGTGACACAGAACTAGGTCCAATTCATCAATATAATGTAGGCATGTATTCCGAATATAGTCATACGTGCTTATGAAAAAGAACTTGCATGACATCTTTTGTCCTACCCTCCCGTGGCAGCGGGGTCCTAGCGGAAACTAAGGGATATTAAGGCCTCCTTTTAATAGAGTACCGGACCAAAGCATTAACACATAGTGAATACATGAACTCCTCAAACTATGGTCATCACCGGGAGTGGTCCCGATTATTGTCACTTCGGGGTTGCGGATCATAACACATAGTAGGTGACTATAGACTTGCAAGATAGGATCAAGAACTCACATATATTCATGAAAACATAATAGGTTCAGATCTGAAATCATGGCACTCGGGCCCTAGTGACAAGCGTTAAGCATAGCAAAGTCATAGCAACATCAATCTCAGAACATAGTGGATACTAGGGATCAAACCCTAACAAAACTAACTCGATTACATGATAAATCTCATCCAACCCATCACGTCCAGCAAGCCTACAATGGAATTACTCACGCACGACGGTGAGAATCATGAAATTGGTGATGGAGGATGGTTGATGATGACGATGGCGACGGATTCTCCTCTCCGGAGCCCCGAACGGACTCCAGATCAGCCCTCCCGAGAGGTTTTAGGGCTTGGCGGCGGCTCTGTATCGTAAAACGCGATGAATCCTTCTCTCTGATTTTTTTCTCCCCGAAAGTGAATATATTGAGTTGGAGTTGAGGTCAGTGGAGCGTTAGGGGGCCCACGAGGCAGGGGGCGCGCCCGGGGGGGCAGGCGCGCCCCCACCCTCGTGGACAGGGTGTGGGCCCCCTGACGTGGATTCTTCTTCCAGTATTTTTAATATTTTCCAAAAAAATGTTCCGTGGAGTTTCAGGTCATTTCGAGAACTTTTGTTTCTGCACATAAATAACACCATGGCAATTCTGCTGAAAACTGCGTCAGTCCGGGTTAGTTCCATTCAAATCATGCAAGTTAGAGTCCAAAACAAGGGCAAAAGTGTTTGGAAAAGTAGATACGACGGAGACATATCAACTCCCCCAAGCTTATACCTTTGCTTGTCCTTAAGCAATTCAGTTGACAAACTGAAAGTGATAAAGAAAAACTTTTACAAACTCTGTTTGCTCTTGTTGTTGTAAATATGTAAAGCCAGCATTCAAGTTTTCAGCAAAGATTATAACTAACCGTATTCACAATAACTCTTAGGTCTCATGTTTACTCATATCAATGACATAATCAACTAGCGAGCAATAATAAAAAATCTCGGATGACAACACTTTCTCAAAACAATCATAATATGATATAATAGGATGGTATCTCGCTAGCCCTTTCTGAGACCGCTAAACATAAATGCAGAGCACCTTTAAAGAATAAGGACTGACTAAACATTGTAATTCATGGTAAAAGAGATCCAATCATAGTCATACCCAATATAAATTAATAATGATGGATGCAAATGACAGCAGTGCTCTCCAGCTGGTGCCTTTTAATAAGAGGGTGATGACTCAACAAGAAAGTAAATAGATAGGCCCTTCACAGAGGGAAGCAGGGATTTGTAGAGGTGCCAGAGCTCGGTTTTGAAATAGAGATAAATAATATTTTGAGCGGCATACTTTCATTGTCAACATAACAACCAAGAGATGGCGATATCTTCCATGCTACACACATTATAGGCGGTTCCCAAACAGAATGGTAAAGTTTATACTCCCCCTCCACCAACAAGCATCAATCCATGGCTTTCTCGAAACAACGAGTGCCTCCAACTAGCAACAGTCCCAAGGGGAGTTTTGTTTGCAATTATTTTGATTTGATTTGCATAAAGCATGGGACTGGGCATCCCGGTGACCAGCCATTTTCTTGTGAGTGAGGAGCGGAGTCCACTCCTCTTGAGAATAACCCGCCTAGCATGGAAGATACGGATAGCCCTAGTTGATACATGAGCTATTCGAGCATACAAAACAGAATTTCATTTGAAGGTTTAGAGTTTGGCACATACAAATTTACTTGGAACGGCAGGTAGATACCGCATATAGGAAGGTATAGTGGACTCATATGGAATAACTTTGGGGTTTAAGGGATTGGATGCACAAGCAGTATTCCCGCTTAGTACAAGTGAAGGCTAGCAAAAGACTGGGAAGCGACCAACTAGAGAGCGACAATAGTCATGAACATGCATCAAAATTAATAAACATTGAGTACAAGCATGAGTAGGATATAATCCATCATGAACATAAATATCGTGAAGGCTATGTTGATTTGTTTCAACTACATGTGTGAACATGTGCAAGTCGAGTCACTTAAATCATTCAAAGGAGGATACCACCCCACTATACCACATCACAACCATTTTAATAGCATGTTGACACGCAAGGTAAACCATTATAACTCATAGCTAATCAAGCATGGCATAAGCAACTATGATCTCTAATTGTCATTGCAAACATGTTTATTCATAATAAGCTGAATCAGGAACGATGAACTCATCATATTTACAAAAACAAGAGAGGTCGAGTTCATACCAGCTTCTCTCATCTCAGTCAGTCCATCATATATCGTCATAATTTCCTTTCACTTGCATGACCGAACGATGTGAAAATAATAGGAGTGCACGTGCATTGGACTAAGGTGGAATCTGCGAGCATTCAATAAACAGGAGAAGACAAGGCAATATGGGCTCTTGGTTAAATCAACAATAATGCATATAAGAGCCACTTCAACAATTTCATTATGGTCTTCTCCTATCAACCCCAAAATAAAATAAAATAAATAAAAACTATTTACAAGGGAAAGCTCCCAACAAGCAAATGAAGAACAGGAATTTTTTTGGGTCTTCTTTTTAATTATTACTACTAAAGCAAGAAAAGTAAACTAACTAAAAGCTACACTATTTTTTTGGTTTTTCTTAAGGTTTATTAAACACACAAGAAGAAAGCAAGAAAAAAAGGAAAATAAACTAGCATGGATATTACAGTGAAAAAGTATGAGCACCAACATCTAGCAATGAGTGTGTGTGAACATAAATGTAATGTCGGTGAGAAATAAGTACTCCCCCAAGCTTAGGCTTTTGGCCTAAGTTGGTTTATTGCCACGGATGGCCTGGCGGATATCCATAGTTGTAACCGGGTTGTACTGAGATGAAGAAGACTCTGATTGCCACTGGTTGGAAATCATCTCCGGATCCCACTGGTAATTAGACTGTCGTGGAGGTTCAAATTGTGGTTCCGGCTCCGTGGCTGGTGTAGGGTTCCGGTAGGCGTGAATGGCCGCCAACGGAACGAGATACAGACCTGCAGATAAATTAAACAAGGAGGGAGCAGGCAAGGTAATAGTCTCAGGGTGATGTTTATCAAAGAACAATTTGTATTTAAGTGCTCCTTCCCTATTCTTAACAATAAAGTCATGCGCTACCATACTCTTATAATCTAAATAAGCAGTGGGCAGCAATTTTTCTTCTTTTTCATAGTGCCTAATAGGTATGTTATAGTGTGCAGCAAGGCGTGAAGCATAAATACCTCCAAAGATGGGGCCCTTTGTACGGTTCAGACTTAACCGTTTGGCAATAATACCGCCCATACTAACAGTGTTATCGCAGAATAAACCATGGAACAAAATGATAATATCAGGAACACTAAGGTTTCCACAGTTTCCGCGACCAATTAAGCAACGACTAGCAAATATGGCAAAGTAGCGTAAAACAGGAAAATGTATGCTAGTGATTCTTGCATCGGAAACCTTCCTGGTTTCCCCCGCAATAATAGTGTCAATAAACCCGTCCACATCTTTACGATGTTGTTCCTCTAAACTACCCTCAAAAGGTATTTTGCAGACTTTGCAAAATTCATCTAGTGGCATCTTCTTAACCACATCATATAAATGAAACTCTACGGAAGGAGGTGATTCCTTAGGATAATAGTAGAAGTTTTGCACAAAAGTATTGGTGAGTAAGAGATACTGTTCGCGTTGGTCGCGGAGGAAGTCGGTGAGGCCTACATTCTCAGCCAATTCATAAAAATCATCATAAATCCTGGCTGCACTCAAGAAATCATTGGAAGGCCATTCACACGGCCGAACCTCTGCGGTGCGAGGCAAATTATATTTGGGCCTATGTGCTTCTTCACTTTGCTTTTCCTTCGAGCTTCGGCTCGATGAGCCCCTCAAAAATCTCTTCATTATTTTCTGAAAAATTCTGAAATTTTTAGTAACTTCAAATAAAAGTGAAACAAGCTCAACAAAATTGATAGCAACTACTCCTACAAGTGCCTAGAGCCTATATCATGCATTAGGACTACTTGGAACCATATAGATTTGACATGCAAACTCAAGAACATGGTCACCTAGGCAGCACAAATTTGCAATGAATAAAGCACTAGAACAAAAACTAATTGGACCAATGGAGGAGTCACATACCAAGGAACAATCTCCCCAAGCAGTTTTGTGAGAGGTGCTTTGAGCAAGGAGATCGAAAATCACAGCAAAATGAGCTAGAACTCATGCTTGAGCTAGATAGTGATTTTTTTGGGAGGAAGGAGAAGTGTGTGGGTGCAGGAATAAGTGGAGGGGAGCCACCATGGGCCCACGAGGCAGGGGGCGCGCCCTGGACCCTCGTGGCCAGGTGCTTGCTCCCCCTGCTGTGTTCTCAGTGCCAGATATTCTCAAATATTCCAGAAAAAATCATATTCCATTTTCAGGGCATTTGGAGAACTTTTATTTTCGGGGTATTTTTATATTGCACGGATAAATCAGAAAACAGACAGAAAAATACTAATTTTACTTTATTTCAACTAAATAACATAAATTAGAGAGAGGGTACAGAAGGTTGTGCTTTCTAATTTCATCCATCTCATGGTCATCAAAAGGAATCCACTAACAAGGTTGATCAAGTCTTGTTAACAAACTCATTCCGAATAACATGGAACCGGAGAAATTCCGAATAACACTATGTTACCTCAACGGGGATATGCACATCCCCAATAATAAGAATACCATATTTCTTCTTGACAGTAGGAAGAGGAAATTCAAAACCTCCAAAAATAATCGATGGAATTTTTCCAATAGAATTGATACTGTGAACTTGAGGTTGTTTCCTCGGAAAGTGTACCGTATGCTCATTACCATTAACATGAAAAGTGACATTGCCTTTGTTGCAATCAATAACAGCCCCTGCTGTGTTCAAAAAAGGTCTTCCAAGAATAATAGACATACTATCGTCCTCGGGGATATCAAGAATAACAAAGTCCGTTAAAATAGTAACGTTTGCAACTACAACCGGCACATCCTCACAAATACCGACAGGTATGGCAGTTGATTTATCAGCCATTTGCAAAGATATTTCAGTAGGTGTCAACTTATTCAAATCAAGTCTACGATATAAAGAGAGAGGCATAACATTAACACCGGCTCCAAGATCACATAAAGCAGTTTTAACATAGTTTCTTTTAGGAGCATGGTATAGTTGGTACTCCTGGATCTCCAAGTTTCTTAGGTATTCCACCCATAAAAGTATAATTAGCAAGCATGGTGGAAAGTTCAGCTTCCGGTATCTTCCTTTTATTAGTAACAATTTCTTTCATATACTTAGCATAAGGATTCATTTTGAGCATATCAGTTAATCGCATACGCAAAAAGATAGGTCTAATCATTTCAGCAAAGCGCTCAAAATCCTCATCATCCTTTTTCTTGGATGGTTTGGGAGGGAAAGGCATGGGTTTCTGAACCCATGGTTCTCTTTCTTTACCATGTTTCCTAGAAACAAAGTCTCTTTTATCATAACGTTGATTCTTTGATTGTGGGTTATCAAGATCAACAACAGGTTCAATCTCTACATCATTATCATTACTAGGTTGAGCATCATCATGAACATCTTCATTAATATTATCACTAGATTCATGTTCGTTACCAGATTGTGTTTCAGCATCAGAAATAGAAATATCATTTGGATTCTCAGGTGTTTCAGCAATAGGTTCACTAGAAGGATGCAAAGTCCTGTCATTTTTCTTTTTCTTCCTTTTAGAAGGACTAGGTGCATCAATATTATTTCTCTGAGAATCTTGCTCAATTCTCTTAGGATGGGCTTCAGGATACAAAGGTTCCTGAGTCATTTTACCAGTTCTAGTAGCCACTCTAATAGCATAATCATTATTCTTACTATTCAATTCATTGAGCAAATCATTTTGAACTTTAAGTACTTGTTCTACTTGAGTGGTAACCATAGAAGCATGTTTACTAATGAGTTTAAGTTCACCTTTAACTCTAGACATATAATCACCCAAGTATTCAAGCGTATCGGAATTTTATCTCAATTTTCTACTAAAATAAGCATTGAAGTTTTCTTGTTTGACAATAAAATTATCAAACTCTTCTAAGCATTGTCTAGCAGACTTATAGTGAGGAATATCACCTTCATCAAATCTATAGAGAGAATTTACCTTTACTACCTGTGTCGGGTTATCAAGACCATGAGTTTCTTCAATAGGTGATGGATTAAGATCATATGTTTATTCAACAAGCGGTAAATTAAGACCGTGTATTTCTTCAATAGGAGGTAAATTCTTAACATCTTCAGCTTTAATACCCTTTTCTTTCATAGATTTCTTTGCCTCTTGCATATCTTCAGGACTGAGAAATAGAACACCTCTTTTCTTCGGAGTTGGTTTGGGAATAGGCTCAGGAATTGGCTCGGGAAGTGTCCAATTATTTTCATTGGTCAACATATTATTCAATAGAATTTTAGCTTCATCCGGTGTCCTTTACCTGAAAACAGAACCAGCACAACTATCCAGGTAATCTCTGGAAGCATCGGTTAGTCCATTATAAAAGATATCAAGTATTTCATTTTTCTTAAGAGAATGATCAGGCAAAGCATTAAGTAATTGGAGAAGCCTCCCCCAAGCTTGTGGGAGACTCTCTTCTTCAATTTGCACAAAATTATATATTTCCCTTAAAGCAGCTTGTTTGTTATGAGCGGGGAAATATTTAGCAGAGAAGTAATAAATCATATCCTGGGGACTACGCACACAACCAGGATCAAGAGAATTAAACCATATCTTAGCATCACCCTTTCATGAGAACGGAAATATTTTAAGGATATAAAGGTAGCGAGATTTCTCATCATTAGTGAACGGGGTAGCAATTTCATTTAATTTAGTAAGATGTGCCACAACAGTTTCAGATTCATAGCCATAAAAAGGATTAGATTCAACCAAAGTAATTATATCAGGATCAACAGAGAATTCATAATCCTTATCAGTAACACAGATAGGTGAAGTAGCAAAAGCAGGGTCAAGTTTCATTCTAGCGTTAAGAGATCGCTGCTTCCATTTAGCTAATAATTTCTTAAGATCACTTCTATCATTGCAAGCAAGAATGGCTCTAGCAGATTCTTCATCCAAAACATAACCCTCAGGCACAACAGGCAATTCATATTTATTAGGGGGAGAGTCTTCATCATCACTATCATCAATATTATTAGTTTCGATAATTTCATTCTCTCTAGCCCTAGCAAGTTGTTCATCAAGAAATTCACCAAGTGGCATAGTAGTATCAGGCATAGAAGTAGTTTCATCATAAGTATCATGCATAGCAGAAGTGGCATCATCAATAACATGCGACATATCAGAATGAATAGCAGAAGCAGGTTTAGGTGTCGCAAGATTACTCAAAACAGAAGGTGAATCAAGTGCAGAGCTAGATGGCAGTTCCTTACCTCCCCTCGTAGTTGAGGGATAAATTTTTGTCTTAGCGTCTTTCAAGTTCTTCATAGTGACCAGTAGATATAAATCCCAAGTGACTCAAAGAATAGAGCTATGCTCCCCGGCAACGGCGCCAGAAAATAGTCTTGATAACCCATAAGTATAGGGGATCGCAACAGTTTTTGAGGGTAGAGTATTCAACCCAAATTTATTGATTCGACACAAGGGGAGCCAAAGAATATTCTCAAGTATTAGCAGTTGAGTTGTCAATTCAACCACACCTGGATAACTTAGTATCTGCAGCAAAGTATTTAGTAGCAAAGTAATATGGAAGTAACGGTAACGGTAGCAAAAGTAATATTTTTGGGTTTTGTAGTGATTGTAACAGTAGCAACGGAAAAGTAAATAAGTGAAGAACTATATGTGAAAAGCTCGTAGGCATTGGATCGGTGATGGAGAATTATGTCGGATACGGTTCATCATGTAACAGTCATACCATAGGGTGACACAAAACTAGCTCCAATTCATTAATATAATGTAGGCATGTATTCCGAATATAGTCATACGTGCTTATGGAAAAGAACGTGCGTGGCATCTTTTGTCCTACCCTCCCGTGGCAGCGGGGTCCTAGCGGAAACTAAGGGATATTAAGGCCTCCTTTTAATAGAGTACCGGACCAAAGCATTAACACATAGTGAATACATGAACTCCTCAAACTATGGTCATCACCGGGAGTGGTCCCGATTATTGTCACTTCGGGGTTGCCGGATTATAACACATAGTAGGTGACTATAGACTTGCAAGATAGGATCAAGAACTCACATATATTCATGAAAACATAATAGGTTCAGATCTGAAATCATGGCACTCGGGCCCTAGTGACAAGCGTTAAGCATAGCAAAGTCATAGCAACATCAATCTCAGAACATAGTGGATACTAGGGATCAAACCCTAACAAAACTAGCTCGATTACATGATAAATCTCATCCAACCCATCACCGTCCAGCAAGCCTACAATGGAATTACTCACACACGACGGTGAGCATCATGAAATTGGTGATGGAGGATGGTTGATGATGATGATGGCGACGGATTCCCCTCTCCGGAGCCCCGAACGGACTCCAGATCAGCCCTCCCGAGAGGTTTTAGGGCTTGGCGGTGGCTCCGTATCGTAAAACGCGATGAATCCTTCTCTCTGATTTTTTTCTCCCCGAAAGTGAATATATGGAGTTGGAGTTGAGGTCGGTGGAGCGTCAGGGGGCCCACGAGGCAGGGGGCGCGCCCCCCACCCTCTTGGACAGGGTGTGGGCCCCCTGACATGGATTCTTCTTCCAGTATTTTTAATATTTTCCAAAAAAATGTTCCGTGGAGTTTCAGGTCATTCCGAGAACTTTTGTTTCTGCACATAAATAACACCATGGCAATTCTGCTGAAAACAGCGTCAGTCCGGGTTAGTTCCATTCAAATCATGCAAGTTAGAGTCCAAAACAAGGGCAAAAGTGTTTGGAAAAGTAGATACGACGGAGACGTATCATACAACCTCTCTCTTGTTGTTGGTAATAGTGATGGACATCCATGTGACCCCAGAGATGCGCTAGCTCGCCAATTATCGGGGGTACACAAACAGGGGCGTATATTTCCCTGACTTGTGCATGGACGAAGAGGTTTAGCCCCGACAGCCAAAGCTCAACAAAGGAATGGCTACCTCAACATACAAAGCAAGACCAAACCAGAGGAACCACTCTTCGTGAGAAGAAGGAGCGGATCAAGAAGACCAAATCATACAAGACAGCACAACATCACCTTGGGAAGGTCTCCCTTGCCGAGCAGGAGAGCCTGGTCGGGTCGAGGCCACCCCAGGGACAAGTCCAAGATTGCCCTGGCAGGCTTGCCGAGGCCGCCAAGGGCAGGGAATCCCGCCAAGGAACCACCGCTCCACCACACGATGACGCAAATTACTTATCAATGCGGTGTCAAGCCCCCAGATGATGAAGTGGCTTCCACTAAGCACGTGGCGGCCCGTTGAAAGTCATATTATCCTCACATGACACTTGTACAAAGGCGTGTTGTAGCGACCAGACCTCAAATGGTCTGTGCTGCTGTGCACCAGTGTCATCCCTGGATCAGTAATGCTGACACACACAGTACAAATGGAGGATTTATAACAGAGTAGCAATCACACACTTATTACATCGAATATCTCCAAAGAGATTAAGTATGATAAATATGGCTTAAGGCCATCTAATACGATAACAGCGGAAGACTTGGAAGATAAGTGAGTCCATCAACTCCAGCGGCATCACTGAGTATAAGACCACGACCTAAGGCACCTTACTCGTCGTCTGAAAAGTCTGCAACATGAAACGTTGCAGCCCGAAAACGGGTCAGCACATAGAATATGCTGGCAATGTAACACATAGAGAGTAATGAACAATAATAATGCTATACTACATGCATATATGGCTGGTGGAAAGCTCTATGGTTACAATTTTGCGAAAAGCCAATTTTTCCCTACTACAAAGGAATAATTTTATTTAACTATCATGGTGGTTGTTCAACATTGAGAAGGTACCTCCAACTCAATCCCAATTAAGTGTCATCATTAACCCAACAAGATTAATTAAAAGTAACATGGTGATGAGATTCAAATGATAATCCAGGTACTAGATACTCAAGTTGTCCATAACCGGGGACACGGCTAACCATGATTAGTTTGTACACTCTGCAGAGGTTTGCGCACTTTTCCCCACAAGACTCGATCGCCTCCGTTTTATTTCTCGCACTGCATGGTGTTTGAGAAACGGATGACCGAGACACAGTCTTTCAGAAACAATCACTCTTTACTCTGGATGGACCGGTACACCTACTTTCCCCTACATCTGCTAGCCCACCTCTTCAAGAGATCTTGTAACCTACTCAACTATGCTAGAGCCCATAATAGCTTGTGGCTGCACACGGAAGTTTCTAGCATGAACAATCTTATGATCCCTTTGAGCCTGGGTGGCGGACCTTATAAAATCAGACAACACTGGGTTCTCCAGGTGCCTCAATCCACCCAGATGTGAGTTTTAGTTGCCACCTTAAGTTGAACCATTAATAAACATCTCACATCTGTCATGAATATCTCTCAAACCCAATCCACGTCTACGAGCATAGCATGGCAATAATAATAGCAACGTAGAAGTAACTCCCAAGGGTTTGAATAGAAAACAGGCAATAGGTACTACCTCAACTACTTCCCAGTTCCCACAATTTAATCAGATCCTAATCATGCAATTGTTTGAGGAATAGATCTAATGCAATAAAACTGGGTATGAAGAGTATGATCAAAGTGTTACTTGCCTTGCTGATGATCCGCAAAACCTAGCGATTCAAAGTAACAAGCGGCACACTCCGGGTACTCTATCGCAAACAAACAAGCATACAATCAGTACTCATCTAATGCACAGGTAAAACTCGAATGAAAGATCCAACCAGAAAGTTCAACTTAAGAACTCCGGTTTGCAAAAAGAATCAACTCGAAAGAAGCAACGAAAGTCAAACGGCGAAAGAAACAAGCTTCGTTTGCTAATCTGGATCTAGGTCAAATTTTACTGTAGCAAAAACTTGTTTGAGTAGGTTAAACGGAAAGAGAATTTCGAGACGAAACTCTAGGCGCTTGAATCGCCTGATTCCGATAAACGAGCGAGAAGTTAAACAGAAACGAAGATTCGATCAGAAATCGATTCTGAGATAATCGCAGAAAAATCCGACGAAAAAGAAAAACGGACGAACGGTTAAAGAACGGACGTTCGTTAACAGAGAAAAACCGACGAATGCGTTCGTTAAAACAAACGGTTCGGTGAACGCTTGCAAAATAACAAAACCGAAAAAAACCGATCTAGGGTTTTTTTTAAACGAACGGTTTTTTTTAAAAGAAAACCGGCAAAAACGAACGGGGCAGTACCTCGTCGGGGCAGTGCTCCGGCGGGGCTCCCGTGCTCCGGTCGAGGGGCGGCGAGGGCGGCGGGGCTTGGGGGCTCGGGGGGGTCCGAGGGGCGGCGAGGGGCGGCGAACGGCGGCGGCGGCGGGCTCGGCTCCGGCGGCGGCGGACGAGGCGGGTGCGGGCGGCGGCGGGCGAGGTGAGAGGAGAGAGGGGGTGCGGGGTATATAAAGGGGGGGAGAGCTCGGCTTGGAGGAGGGGGCGGCCGGGGAGGCGTGCGACGGCGGGACTCGGCGCGGCGGCGCTCCCGTGCTGGGGAAGGAGAGGGCGACGGGGTGGGCCGGCGCTCGGCTGGGCTTCGGCCCGGTCGGGCGTCGCGCAGTTTTTTTTTTAAATACGTTCCGCGGAAAAAAATTCACAGAAAAATAAATAAAAGTCAGAAAAATATAAAATAAAATTTCCCCGTCTAGTTAGAAAATCTAGAATAGGGTGAACATTTTTTTAACACAAAATAAATATTTTGAAAACATGCAATATTTTTAATGCAATGAAAATTGCAAATAAAATCCAAATAAATTCCAATAAATGATTTTAACATTTTTCCTCCAGTATTTCAATTGTTTTGGAGAAGTCATATTTTCTCCTCTCGTTTATTTTTAAAATGAAATATTTTTCCGGAGAGAAAATAATTAAAACCAAAATCCTCGTCTTATTATTTGATGAAAATCAAATATGAAAATTTGAGAAAATCCCCAACTCTCTCCGAGGGTCCTTGAGTTGCTTAGGATTTATCGAGGATTTGTCAAAATGCAATAAAACATGATATGCAATGATGATCTATGTATAACATACCAAATTGAAAATTTGGGATGTTACAAACCTACCCCCCTTAAGATGAATCTCGCCCTCGAGATTCGGGTTGGCTAGAAAACAGGTGGGAGTGGTCCTTCCGTAGATCTTCCTCTCGCTCCCAGGTGGCTTCATCTTCCGTGTGGTGACTCCACTGGACTTTACAAAACTTGATAACCTTACTGCGGGTAACTCGGCTGGCATACTCAAGAATCTTAACTGGTTTTTCCTCATAGGTCAAATCACTTTCCAGCTAAATCGCTTCCAGTGGCACAGTATCTCTCAGTGGTATCTCAGCCATCTTTGCGTGGCACTTCTTCAACTGGGAGACGTGAAATACATCATGAACTCCAGACAATCCTTCGGGCAATTCCAGCTTGTAGGCAACCTCTCCCATACGTTCCAACACTCTGTATGGTCCGATAAAACGGGGCGCTAACTTTCCCTTAACTCCAAAGCTCTTCACTCCTCGAAGTGGTGATACTCGAAGATACACTCGGTCTCCGACTTCGTGAACTGTCTCCTTTCGTTTAGAATCAGCATAACTCTTCTGCCTGGACTGGGCTACCTTGAGCCTATCGCGAATCAACCTCACTTTCTGTTCAGACTCCTTAATCAAATCTGGTCCAAACAGCTGACGGTCTCCAACTTCGTCCCATAACAACGGTGTTCTACACCTCCTTCCGTACAAGGCTTCGAAAGGGGCCATCTTCAAACTGGTTTGATAACTGTTGTTATACGAAAACTCCGCATATGGAAAATTGTCGTCCCAACTAGATCCATAATCTAGTGCACATGCTCTCAACATGTCCTCCAAAATCTGGTTGACTCTCTCGGTCTGTCCATCTGTCTGCGGGTGAAAAGCTGTACTGAATTCTAGCCTGGTTCCCAATGTTTCATGTAACTGCTTCCAAAACTTCGAGGTAAATTGGGTTCCTCTGTCTGATACAATGGTCCTTGGAACTCCATGCAAACATACGATCCTGGTCATGTAGATCTTTGCCAACTTAGCACTGGTGTAAGTGGTCTTCACTGGAATGAAATGAGCCACTTTCGTCAAACGGTCGACTACAACCCATATTGAGTCATAGCCGGAACGAGTCCTGGGTAATCCCGTGATAAAATCCATGCCTATTTTATCCCACTTCCATTCGGGTATCGGCAATGGTTGTAGCAATCCTGCTGGCTTCTGATGCTCTGCCTTCACTCTCTGACACACATCACAAACTGCTACATATTCCGCAATATCCTTCTTCATTCCGGTCCACCAGAAAGTATTCTTCAGATCCAAATACATCTTGGTATTCCCTGGGTGAATCGAGTATGGTGAATCATGGGCTTCTTGCAAAATCAACTTCCTGATCTCCGGATCATTTGGCACATATACGCGGTCCTCAAACCATAAGGTATCGTGCTCATCCTCACGAAATCCCTTGGCTTTTCCTTTGCTCATCTTCTCCTTTATCTCTTCAATCTCCTTGTCTGTCTTCTGGGCTTCTCTGATCCTTTCCATCAAGGTAGACTGAATCTCCAATGTCGCTAAATAGCCTCTTGGGACTATCTCCAAACATAGCTCACGAAGGTCCTCGGCTAACTCCTAAGGTAAATCTCCTGTCATGAGGGTGTTGACATGACTCTTGCGGCTCAACGCGTCTGCTACTACGTTAGCCTTTCCAGGGTGATAATGCAATCTCATATCATAATCTTTAATGAGCTCTAACCATCTCCTCTGTCTGAGATTTAACTCCTTCTGCGTGAAAATATACTTCAAACTCTTGTGATCTGTATACACCTCACAATGGTTTCCGATGAGAAAATGTCTCCATGTCTTCAATGCATGCACCACGGCTGCTAATTCCAAATCATGCGTAGCATAATTCTTCTCATGAGGTTTAAGTTGTCGTGAAGCATATGACACAACTCTTCCTTCCTGCATAAGCACTGCTCCAAGTCCTCGACGAGAAGCGTCGCAATAAACTTCATAGTCCTTGCGTTGATCTGGCAGAATCAACACTGGTGAGGTAACCAATCGTTTCTTCAACTCCTGGAAACTAGCTTCACATTCCTCAGTCCAATTGAATTTGGTGTCCTTCTTCAATAGCTCAGTCATGGGCTTAGCAATCCTTGAGAAATTCTCGATGAATCTCCGGTAGTATCCTGCAAGTCCAAGAAAACTCCGGATTTCTCCAACTGTCGTGGGTGATTCCCAACTTGTCACTGTGTCAACCTTGGCAGGGTCTACTGCTATTCCTTCTCCAGAAATAACATGTCCAAGGAATCCAACTTCCTTCAGCCAAAATTCACACTTGCTGAACTTGGCATATAACTGATGTTCTCTGAGCTTCTCAAGTACCAATCGCAAATGCTCCTCATGCTCTTCCTCGTTCTTGGAAAAGATTAAAATATCATCAATGAACACCACGACGAACTTATCCAAAAACTCCATAAACACTTTGTTCATCAGGTTCATGAAATAGGCAGGTGCGTTAGTCAGACCAAATGACATAACGGTATACTCATACAATCCATATCTGGTGGTAAAAGCCGTCTTAGGTATATCCTGCTCTCGAATCTTTAACTGATGGTATCCTGATCGTAGATCGATCTTGGAGAATACTTTAGCTCCTTGTAGGCGGTCAAACAAATCATTGATCATCGGCAGTGGATACTTGTTTTTGATGGTCACTTCATTCAATCCTCGGTAATCAACAACCATCCTCAGCGATCCATCTTTCTTCTCCACTAGAAGTACTGGTGATCCCCAAGGTGACGAACTTGGGCGAATATAGCCTTTATCCAGTAACTCCTTGATCTGCTTCTTAATTTCCTCCAAATCCTTTGCTGGCATCCTGTACGGTCTCTTAGATATTGGCCCTGTGCCTGGCAAAAGTTCAATCAAGAACTCAATGTCTCTATCTGGTGGCATGCCTGGCAACTCTTCTGGAAATACATCCGGATAATCCTTCACCACTGGTACTTCCTCCTGTACAACTCCTGATAAGGAATTTACTTGAGTCCTCTTCGGCATATGCCGGGATACATACTTGATCCTTTTTCCTTCCGGGGTGGTAAGCAAAATCGTCTTGCTGGCACAATCGATGTTTCCTCCATACAACGATAGCCAATCCATTCCCAAAATCACATCCAAACCTTGCGATTCCAAAACAATGAGGTCTGAGGGGAAAACATGCCTTCCAATGGCCAATGGTATCTGAAAACATCCTTGGGTTGCCATATACTCTGCTCCTGGCGAGGTTACTAACATAGGGGTTTTGAGAACTTGGGTGGACATCTTAAACTTATTCACGAATCCCCTTGATATGTATGAATGCGATGCACCAGTATCGAAAAGAACGGTTGCAGTAAATGACTTAACCAAAAACTTACCTATTACTGCATCAGGCTGAGCTTCAACCTCCTCCACGCTCACGTGGTTCACATGTCCTTTGTTGAACGGGTTCGGCTTCTTCCCAGAGCTTCCATTGCCATTTCCATTTTGGGCTTCAGGACAATCAGTTGCATAATGTCCAGTCTTCTGGCACTTGAAACAAGTAATGTGACTTAGATCCCTCTTGGTTGGGGTAGATGGGTTGGTGCGGTTCTGTCCGTTGCCTCCTCCATTCCCATTACCATTCTTGGAGCCATTATGGTTGTGCGAACTACCTCCTCCATGGGTATGCTGAAACTGTCCTCCCGGTTTCGGGGCAAATCGCGGCTTCTGCTGAGCTCCAGAATTGTACTTCCCTTGTCCATACTTCCTCTTGCGGTTTTCAATCTGCTGTTGCTTCCCTTCAATCATGAGAGCTCTATCTACCAGCTCCTGGTAGTTGTTGAAGGTTGCTACCATCAACTGCATACTCAGTTCATCATTCAGCCCTTCCAAAAATTTCTCCTGCTTGGCAGCATCTGTAGCAACGTCATCTGGTGCATAACGTGCTAACTTACTGAAATCCTCCACATACTGGCCTACGGTGCGTCCTCCTTGGCGTAGGTTACGAAACTCACGCTTCTTCATAGCCATAGCTCCTGCTGAAACATGAGCTGTACGGAAAGCTTGCTGAAACTGGTCCCATGTGACAGTGTCAATAGGGTGCGTGGCTGTATAATTCTCCCACCATGATGCTGCGGGTCCATCAAGCTGATGTGCGGCAAAACGCACTCTTTCCGCATCTGTGCATCCTGCAGTGGTCAACTCCCTTCCAACTTTGCGGAGCCAATCATCTGCAACAATCGGCTCGGTGCTACTGGAAAACACCGGCGGGTTTAGCCTTAAGAAACGGGCTAAGTGATCAACAGGTGGTGGTGGCGGTGGGTTGTTGTTGTTGTTGTTGTTGCCTTGGTTCTGCACTAACACTTGCATCAGGGCATTCTGTTGCTGAATCAACTGGGTGATCTCTGGCGGAAAAACAAATCCGGTGTCGCGTCTCGGAGGCATCTGATAGGTTTAGAAAAGATGAGAGTTAAGAATAGAATGAGGTCTAGAGAGAAAACACTACCCATATGCTCATGAGACAAATACAATCAATATCACTCAATCAATTCAAACAAGGCAAAACAATCGATCTAACTAGCGTTACAAGGTGCTTGAACTATACTATTAAATGGGGGAAAACTACTACTGATATGGTGGTCTACTAGAAATTCTGATCCGTCGAAGACTCCATGATGTCCGCTCCAGCTTCGTCAACAAAGTCGTCTTCACTTGGTTCCGAGTCGGTGTCGTCGATGATGATGTAGTTATCCGGACAAGTGCATCCATCGACTTCTGCTTTTGGCACTGGGTTTCCCATGAATACTCCAATCTTCTTCTCCAGGTCATCATTCTTCCCTACTAGTGCGATGATTTCCTCCATATAATCCTCACGTGTAGCCTTGAGTTCTTCTTGGAGCTCCTTGATCTTGGTTAATGCCTTCTTCAGTTCTTCCTTGTCCGTGCACATCTGGTTCTCCTGGCGACGAATATGTTGATTTTGCTCCTGGATGAAAGCTGCAATAGATCCATCCTTCTTGGTTCTGATCATCTCCCATTGCGCGTCTCGGCGTCCACAAATTTGGTAAATTGTATCCTTAAGCTCCTGGTGGTAGACTTCTCCAATACGTCCCATGGCGATGTGTGCGGCCATGCTCTTCCCTAAACTCCAGGTTGGTGCTTCGAAAGCCAATCTTATGGGTTCAGTAACTGGCACAAACGTCCTTCCTGGAATGTGAACTTGAATCTTCCAGCTCTCCTCTTCGGGTAATGTGGCGTTGTAGGTTCCGGTGATGCTTGGTATTCCTATGTTCAAGTACTTGGTGACTTCCTTCAAGTGTCGACCAAAAGGCGTGTCTTCATCTGGTTGCATGAACTTGCTCCTTGCATTCGCCATTCCTAAAAGAGTAGAAAGTGGAGAGGGGTCAGAAATGAGAAGAGAGAAGCTTTCTAGGGCTTAAGCTTAGTGGTCGTGTCCTACAGTCAGCGTGTGCTCTGATACCAACTTTGTAGCGACCAGACCTCAAATGGTCTGTGCTGCTGTGCACCAGTGTCATCCCTGGATCAGTAATGCTGACACGCGCAGTACAAATGGAGGATTTATATCAGAGTAGCAATCACACACTTATTACATTGAATATCTCCAAAGAGATTAAGTATGATAAATATGGCTTAAGGCCATCTAATACGATAACAGCGGAAGACTTGGAAGATAAGTGAGTCCATCAACTCCAGCGGCATCACTGAGTATAAGACCACGACCTAAGGCACCTTACTCGTCGTCTGAAAAGTCTGCAACATGAAACGTTGCAGCCCGAAAACGGGTCAGCACATAGAATATGCTGGCAATGTAACACATAGAGAGTAATGAACAATAATAATGCTATACTACATGCATATATGGCTGGTGGAAAGCTCTATGGTTACAATTTTGCGAAAAGCCAATTTTTCCCTACTACAAAGGAATAATTTTATTTAACTATCATGGTGGTTGTTAAACATTGAGAAGGTACCTCCAACTCAATCCCAATTAAGTGTCATCATAAACCCAACAAGATTAATTAAAAGTAACATGGTGATGAGATTCAAATGATAATCCAGGTACTAGATACTCAAGTTGTCCATAACCGGGGACACGGCTAACCATGATTAGTTTGTACACTCTGCAGAGGTTTGCGCACTTTTCCCCACAAGACTCGATTGCCTCCGTTTTATTTCTCGCACTGCATGGTGTTTGAGAAACGGATGACCGAGACACAGTCTTTCAGAAACAATCACTCTTTACTCTGGATGGACCGGTACACCTACTTTCCCCTACATCTGCTAGCCCACCTCTTCAAGAGATCTTGTAACCTACTCAACTATGCTAGAGCCCATAATAGCTTGTGGCTGCACACGGAAGTTTCTAGCATGAACAATCTTATGATCCCTTTGAGCCTGGGTGGCGGACCTTATAAAATCAGACAACACTGGGTTCTCCAGGT
The DNA here is from genome assembly GCF_018294505.1 of Triticum aestivum. Lineage (NCBI taxonomy): Eukaryota > Viridiplantae > Streptophyta > Magnoliopsida > Poales > Poaceae > Triticum > Triticum aestivum. Next base: position 509,884,648 of record NC_057814.1, read on the forward strand.
GCCTCAATCCACCCAGATGTGAGTTTTAGTTGCCACCTTAAGTTGAACCATTAATAAACATCTCACATCTGTCATGAATATCTCTCAAACCCAATCCACGTCTACGAGCATAGCATGGCAATAATAATAGCAACGTAGAAGTAACTCCCAAGGGTTTGAATAGAAAACAGGCAATAGGTACTACCTCAACTACTTCCTAGTTCCCACAATTTAATCAGATCCTAATCATGCAATTGTTTGAGGAATAGATCTAATGCAATAAAACTGGGTATGAAGAGTATGATCAAAGTGTTACTTGCCTTGCTGATGATCCGCAAAACCTAGCGATTCGAAAGTAACAAGCGGCACACTCCGGGTACTCTATCGCAAACAAACAAGCATACAATCAGTACTCATCTAATGCACAGGTAAAACTCGAATGAAAGATCCAACCAGAAAGTTCAACTTAAGAACTCCGGTTTGCAAAAAGAATCAACTCGAAAGAAGCAACGAAAGTCAAACGGCGAAAGAAACAAGCTTCGTTTGCTAATCTGGATCTAGGTCAAATTTTACTGTAGCAAAAACTTGTTTGAGTAGGTTAAACGGAAAGAGAATTTCGAGACGAAACTCTAGGCGCTTGAATCGCCTGATTCCGATAAACGAGCGAGAAGTTAAACAGAAACGAAGATTCGATCAGAAATCGAATCTGAGATAATCGCAGAAAAATCCGACGAAAAAGAAAAACGGACGAACGGTTAAAGAACGGACGTTCGTTAACAGAGAAAACCCGACGAATGCGTTCGTTAAAACGAACGGTTCGGTGAACGCTTGCAAAATAACAAAACCGAAAAAAACCGATCTAGGGTTTTTTTTAAACGAACGGTTTTTTTTAAAAGAAAACCGGCAAAAACGAACGGGGCAGTACCTCGTCGGGGCAGTGCTCCGGCGGGGCTCCCATGCTCCGGTCGAGGGGCGGCGAGGGCGGCGGGGCTTGGGGGCTCGGGGGGGTCCGAGGGGCGGCGAGGGGCGGCGAACGGCGGCGGCGGCGGGCTCGGCTCCGGCGGCGGCGGACGAGGCGGGTGCGGGCGGCGGCGGGCGAGGTGAGAGGAGAGAGGGGGTGCGGGGTATATAAAGGGGGGGAGAGCTCGGCTTGGAGGAGGGGGCGGCCGGGGAGGCGTGCGGCGGCGGGACTCGGCGCGGCGGCGCTCCCGTGCTGGGGAAGGAGAGGGCGACGGGGTGGGCCGGCGCTCGGCTGGGCTTCGGCCCGGTCGGGCGTCACGCAGTTTTTTTTTAAATACGTTCCGCGGAAAAAAATTCATAGAAAAATAAATAAAAGTCAGAAAAATATAAAATAAAATTTCCCCGTCTAGTTAGAAAATCTAGAATAGGGTGAACATTTTTTTAACACAAAATAAATATTTTGAAAACATGCAATATTTTTTATGCAATGAAAATTGCAAATAAAATCCAAATAAATTCCAATAAATGATTTTAACATTTTTCCTCCAGTATTTCAATTGTTTTGGAGAAGTCATATTTTCTCCTCTCGTTTATTTTGAAAATGAAATATTTTTCCGGAGAGAAAATAATTAAAACCAAAATCCTCGTCTTATTATTTGATGAAAATCAAATATGAAAATTTGAGAAAATCCCCAACTCTCTCCGAGGGTCCTTGAGTTGCTTAGGATTTATCGAGGATTTGTCAAAATGCAATAAAACATGATATGCAATGATGATCTATGTATAACATACCATTGAAAATTTGGGATGTTACACGTGTCAAACAGATAAGCAGAAGATGACTAAGCGGCACGGCAGGCTTGCCGGGCTTCACCCTCAGCATGACACCTAGCAGTGCATTTAATGCACTTTGTCCTAATTGCCAGAGTTAGGTATGATAGCACTGTTAGCTATCTAATCACTAGATAATGACTGTTTTGCCACTGTGGTTACCCCTTGAGCTATAAAAGGAGGTCCAAGGCAAACTAGAGAGGGATTTAGACCCCCTCACACTTGTACGCGCGCAGCACCTCTCCTCGAGGCCACCTTGCCGGGCTCGAGCGCTGCGTGTTGTTGTGATTCCATCATCCAATCCACTAAAAGCAGGAGTAGGGTTTTACTATTTACAGCGGCCCAAACCTGGGTAAAAACCACCAGTGTCATCGCCGTCGTGTTGTCTCATGGCCTCCGCTCTTTGTGCAACATGATCTTCCCCCTTGACGAACCACAAGGGGCCGATGGCCCCATAGGTGATCGTGTCCACCCACGACATCTTTGGCGCGCCAGGTAGGGGATATTGCTTGCGCGAACCCAAAGCTGTGAATGATGTCTACTACGCAACTTTATTCTTGTAGACACGTTTTGGGCCTCCAAGCATAGAGTTTTGCAGGACAGTAGCAATTTTCCCTCAAGTGGATGACCTAAGGTTTATCAATCCGTGGGAGGCATAGGATGAAGTTAGTCTCTCTCTAACGACCCTGCAACCAAATACAAGAAATCTCTTGTGTCTCCAATACACCCAATACAATGGCAAATTGTATAGGTGCACTAGTTCGGCGAAGAGATGGTGATAAAAGTGTAATATGGATGGTAGACATATATTTTTATAATCTGAATAAATAAAAATAGCAAGGTAGCAAATAGTAAATGGGCACAAAAGCGGTATTGCAATGCTTGAAAAATGAGGCCTAGGGTTCATATTTTCGCTTGTGCAATCTCTCAACAGTGCTAACATAGTTGGATCATATGATTATCCATCAAAGTTCAATAAAGAATCACTCCCGAGTTCCCATTAGCGGAGAAAAAAATATAGAAATTGTTTGTAGGGTACGAAACCACCTCAAAGCTATCCTTTCCGTTTGATCTATCCTAGAGTTTGTAGTGAAGTAACGCAAGCTATTCTTTTCGATCAATCTAATCAAGAGTTCGTACTAAAACAACACCAAAGCAAATTCATATTCAAAATAATCAATCCACACAAAGAACTACAAAGAGACCCCAAAGTTTCTATCGGAGAAAAGATAATAAAAACGTGCATCAACCCCTATGCATAGATTACCCCAATGTCACCTCGGGAATCCACAAGTTGAGTGCCATAACATACATCAAGTGAATCAATATGATACCCCATTGTCCCCTCAAGTATTCATACCGCAAGACATACATCATGTGTTCTCATATCTGAATATTCAATCTGACAAGACAAAACTTCAAAGGGTAAAGATTCAATTCAGCACAACAAGAGTATAGAGGGGATAAACATCATATGATCCATCTATATTAACAAAGCCCATGATATAGTTCACGAGAGAGAGAGAGAGAGTGAGATTAAACACATAGCTACTGGTACAAACCCTCAGCCCCGAGGGTGGACTAGTCCCTCCTCATCGTGGTGGCCGCCTGGATGATGAAGATGGCCATCGGAGATGATTCGCCCCTCCGGCAGGGTGCCAGAACGGGGTCTAGATTGGTTTTCGTGGATACATAGACCTTGCGGTGGCGGAATCTGATCTAGGGTAACCCTGAAGGGTTTTGGAATTTTTGGGAATTTATAGTGTAAAGAGGGGGTGCGGGAGGCCACCTCGGGGCACCCCCTAGGTGCTTCTCTAGCCCATCTTGGGTGTTCTGGTCCATAAAAAATCTCCAGGAAGTTTCGCGGTGTTTGGACTCCGTTTGATATTGATTTCCTGCGATGTAAAAAACAAGCAAAAAACAGCAACTGGCATCGGGCACTGGGTCAATAGGTTAGTCCAAAAAAATGATTGTAAAACATCCAAGAATGATAATATAATGGCATGAATACTTCATAAATTATAGATACGTTGGAGACGTATCAGCATCCCCAAGCTTAATTCCTACTCGTCCTCGAGTAGGTAAATGATAAAAGAAATAATTTATGAAGTGTGAATGCTAGAAAAGTGCATATGTTTGATCAATGACAATTTCAATCACTTTTCCTAGCATCCTCATAAAATTTCTCATGTTATAGTGGCAACTAATTCACATGTTAAGGTTCAAACAATGAATTCTCTTGAAACCCAACAACCTATGCTCTTAGTCACCAAGCAATTGCAATTCAACTTAATCAACAAAGTCTAAGTAAGAGCTCCACATACTCAACCATCATATAGTCTTTTATGATTGCTAACACTCACCTCATACACATGAGCAAAACTTTTCAACCGGACACATAGAAAGATAGGGGCTTATGATTTCGCCTCCCAACGTATTCACCTCAAGGGTGATGTCAACAATAATAACTCAGGCTACCCATATTCAACTGGACATATGTGCCTAGATCTTTCCTCACCACATGATGCTTGCCAAAAGAGAAAAATAAAAAGGAATAGAGAGAAAAAATTCGACTCTTTGCATAAAAGTAAATATTGAAAAGTAAAAGATAGGCCCTTCGTAGAGGGAAGCAGAGGTTGCCATGCGCTTATTTGTTTGTATGCTCAACCCCTTAGGTCAAAAGAACTTCACGTTATATTGCCCCTAGTGATAGCAACCTTTATTATGCAGTCTTTCGCTTTTATTCTTTGCCATCACAAGTTCGTACAACGCTCAATTTTCTCTTACACTAAATGATCTCACACTTTTAGGAGCAATTTTTATTGCCTTATTGCACCGATGACAACTTACTTGAAGAATCTTATTCAATCCTTAGGTAGGTATGGTGGACTCTTGAAAATAAGATTTGGGTTTAAGGGTTTTTTGATGCACAAGTAGTATCTCTACTTGGTGCAGAATTTTTGGCTAGCAAAGATGGGGGGCAAGCACCACATGTTGAAGGATCTATGACAATATAACTTCTATGTGAATATGAACAAACATAAATCATTATGTTTTCTTCCTTCTCCAACGTCAACAATTTTGGCATATAATATTTTGATGGGGGCTCACAATCACAAAAGATTTCTATGATATTTTATTTGCATGTGAAAGTTCTCTTCCTTATACTAGTTATTCGTGAATTGCTTGTATGACCAAAATTGTGATTGTCAAGCCTCAAAAGATTTCACTTTCTAAACCCAATGTGAAGCTACCACTAGGCATGATATGATTTCAACTTCATGACATTCAATTTATTCAACAATTTACTCATAGGATATAAGTGAAGCACAAGAGCAATTCCAAAGAAAAGAGCTTCGTTGACGGGATGTGAATGTCGCTTACTTAGCCTCCTTGGAAACTATTTGAGGACTCTATTTTATTAAAAAACTTTCAGATATAAGTATTTTATTAAAACAACAAGTAAAATAAAATAAAATGACATTCTAAGAATAGCACAACTCATGTGAAGAAGCAAAAACTTAGGCTCAACTGGTACTAACTGATAATTGTTGAAGAAAAAAGGTGGGATGCCTGCCGGGGCATCCCCAAGCTTAGATGCTTGAGACTTCTTGAATATTATCTTGGGATGCCTTGGGCATCCCCAAGCTTGGGCTTTTGTGTCTCCTTAATTCCTTTATATCACGGTTTCCCTAAATCTCGAAAGCTTCATCCACACAAAACTCAACAAGAACTCATGAGATAAGTTAGTATAAACCAATTCAAAAACCTTATCATTCTCTACTGCAGCAAATCACTAAAATTATTATTAAACATTGCATACTAAATTCCTCTGCATATTTAATACTCCTATCCTCAAATAGATTCATTAAACAAGCAAGCATATGCAATCAATGCAAACATAACAGCAATCTGCCAAAACAGTACAGTATGTAAAGAATGCAAGAGTATCAATACTTCTTAAATTCCAAATATTATGAAAATCTAACACACTATAGAAAATTTATCAGAGCTTATTTTGCAAAAAGTTTCAACATTTTATCACATTCTGACTTCTCTAGGAAATTTTTGCAACATGGGTAAACTTTCTATTTTCAAACAGCAACATGTAGACTTGTAAAATAAGCATAGTAAAGGCTATCAATGCCACTTTTATTGAAATAAAAGATGCAAAACATTATAGTAAAAAACAGCAAGCAAATCCTAACAAAATAAATTGGCGCTCCAAGCAAAACACATATCATGTGACGAATGGAAACATAGCGCCAAGTGAGGGTACCGATAATGTTGAAGACGAAAGAGGGGATGCCTTCCGGGGCATCCCCAAGCTTAGTTGCTTGGATATTTCTTGGATATTAACTTGGGGTGCCTTGGTAATCCCCAAGCTTAGGGTCTTGTCACTCCTTATTCTCCTCATATCGTCATCTCACCCAAAACTTGAAAACTTCAATCACACAAAACTTAACGGAACTTTGTGAGATAGGTTAGTATGATAAAGAGCAAACTATTTCACTTTTGGTACTCTCAAAGACAAGATTCATGATTGTTCTCACACAATTCCTACTATAGCATATCATTTCCACAATTTATATTGAGCAATATAAGCCATTGAAACTAGAAAGCAAGCAAACTATGCACTGAAAACATAATCTATCAAAAACAGAACAGTCTGTAATGATCTGGATAACTACCATACTTCTGCTACTCCAAAACTTCTAAAAAAATTAGACCACGTGAGAAATTTGTATATTAATCTTCTGCAAAAAGAATCAACTCAAAATCACTCTTCTGTTAAAAATGATAATTATTTTCATGAGTGCAAAAGTTTCTGTTTTTCAGCAAGATCAAATCAACTATCACCCAACACGATCCCAAAGGCTTTACTTGGCACTTTATTGAAACAAAAGCAATAAAACATGATCAATACAGTAGCATAATCATGTGAAAACACAAAAACAGTAGGTAAAAGTGTTGGGTTGTCTCCCAACAAGCGCTTTTCTTTAATTCCTTTTAGCTAGGAATGACGAGTTCAATGATGCTCGCATAAAAGATAAGAATTGAAACACAAAGAGAGCATCATGAAGCATATGCCTAGCACATTTAAGTCTAACCCACTTCCTATGCATAGGGATTTTGTGAGCAAACAATTTATGGGAGCAAGAATCAACTAGCATAGGAAGGCAAAACATGCATAACTTCAAAACTTTCAACACATAGAGAGGGACCTTGATACTATATCAATTCATACAAGCATAAGTTCCTCCCTCATAATAATTTTCAGTAGCATCATGAAGAAATTCAACAATATAACCATCACATAAAGCATTCTTTTCATGATGCATAAGCATAGAAATTTTGTTATTCTCCACATGAGCAAATTTATTCTCATGAATAGTAGTGGGAGCAAACTCAACAAAATAACTATCATGAGATTGAGAACTAAAATCATGATGACAAGTTTTATGATTATGATTATTCAATATAGCATACATGTCATCACCATAATCATCATAGATAGCAACTTTGTTATCATAGTCAATTGCAACCTCATCCAAAATGGTGGATTTATCACTAAATAAAGTCATGACCTCTCCAAATCCACTATCATCATTATAATCATCATAAATAGGAGGCATGCAATCATCATAATAAATTTTCTCATAAAAACTTGGGGGACTAAAAATATCATCTTCATCAAACATACCATCCCCAAGCTTATGGCTTTGCATATTATTAGCATCATGGATATTCAAAAAATTCATACTACCAACATTGCAATCATGCTCATCATTTATACCGAACATTCTATTGAATTATTCTTCGATCAATTGAGCACAATTTTCCTTTCCATCATTTTCACGGAATACATTATAAAGATGAATAATATGATGCAACCTAAATTCCATTTTTGTAGTTTTCTTTTATGAACCAAACTAGTGATAAAACAAGAAACTAAAAGATTCAATTGGAAGATCTAAAGATATACCTTCAAGCACTCACCTCCCCGGCAACGGCGCCAGAAAAGAGCTTGATGTCTACTACGCAACTTTATTCTTGTAGACACATGTTGGGCCTCGAAGCGCAGAGTTCTGTAAGACAGTAGCAATTTTCCCTCAAGTGGATGACCTAAGGTTTATCAATCCTTGGGAGGCGTAGGATGAAGATAGTCTCTCTCTGACGGCCCTGCAACCAAATATAAGAAATCTCTTGTGTGCCCAACACACCCAACACAATGGCAAATTGTATAGGTGCACTAGTTCGGCGAAGAGATGGTGATAAAAGTGTAATACGGATGGTAGAAATATATTTTTATAATCTGAATAAATAAAAACAGCAAGGTAGCAAATAGTAAACGGGCACAAAAACGGTATTGCAATGCTTGAAAATGAGGCCTAGGGTCCGTACTTTTAGTAGTGCAATCTCTCAACAGTGCTAACATAGTTGGATCATATGATTATCCCTCAAAGTGCAATAAAGAATCACTCCTGAGTTCCTATTAGCGGAGAACAAAAGGTAGAAATTGTTTGTAGGGTACGAAACTACCTCAAATCTATTCTTTCAGTTCGATCTATCCTAGAGTTCGTACTAAAATAATGCAAGCTATTCTTTCCGATCGATCTAATCAAGAGTCGTACTAAAATAACACCAAAGCAAATTCATATTCATAATACTCAATCCACACAAAGAACTACAAAGAGACCCCAAAGTTTCTATCGGAGAAAAGATAATAAAAACGTGCATAAACCCCTATGCATAGATTACCCCAATGTCACCTCGGGAATCCGCAAGTTGAGTGCCATAACATACATCAAGTGAATCAATATGATACCCCATTGTCACCTCAAGTATTCATACCGCAAGACATACATCATGTGTTCTCACATCTGAATATTCAATCCGACAAGAAAAAAATTCAAAGGGTAAAGATTCAATTCATCGCAACAAGAGTATAGAGGGGAGAAACATCATATGATCCATCTATGTTAACAAAGCCCATGATATAGATCACGAGAGAGAGAGAGAGAGAGATTAAACACATAGCTACTGGTACAAACCCTCAGCCCCGAGGGTGGACTTCTCCCTCCTCATCGTGGTGGCCGCCGAGATGATGAAGATGGCCACCGGAGATGATTCCCCCTCCGGCAAGGTGCCGGAAAGGGGTCTAGATTGTTTTCGTGGATACAGAGACCTTGCAGCGGCGGAACTTCTGATCTAGGGTAACCCCGAAGGGTTTTGGAATTTTTGGGAATTTATAGTGTAAAGAGGGGGTGCGGGAGGCCACCGAGGTGGGCACAACCCACCTGGGCGCGCTTGGACCCCCAGGCGCGCCCTGGTGGGTTGTGCCCCCCTCGGGGCACCCCCCAGGTGCTGCTCTGGCCCATCTTGGGTGTTCTGGTCCATAAAAAATCTACAGGAAGTTTCGCGGTGTTTGGACTCCGTTTGATATTGATTTCCGGCGATGTACAAAACAAGCAAAAAACAGCAACTGGCACTAGGCACTGGGTGAATAGGTTAGTCCCAGAAAATGATATAAAGTTGCTATAAAATGATTGTAAAACATCCAAGAATTATAATATAATGGCATGAATACTTCATAAATTATAGATACGTTGGAGACATACCAGTGAACAGTGCCGAGGGAGTCCTGGATTAAGGGGTCCTCGGGCGTCCGGGCTAGGTGACGTGGGCCGGACTAATGGGCCGTGAAGCTACAAGACAGAAGACTTCCTCCCGTGTTCGGATGGGACTCTCCATGGCGTGGAAAGCAAGCTTGGTGTTCAGATATGATGATTCCTTCCTCTGTAAACCGACTCTGTACAACCCTAGGCCCCTCCGGTGTCTATGTAAACCGGAGGGTTTAGTCCGTAGAGGCGATCATAATCATACAGGCTAGATATCTAGGGTTTAGCCAGTACGATCTCGAGGTAGATCAACTCTTGTAACCCCATATTCATCCAAGATAATCAACCAGGAAGTAGGGTATTACCTCCATCAAGAGGGCCCGAACCTAGGTAAACATCGTGTCCCTGTCTCCTGTTACCTTCGATCCTCAGACGCACAGTTCGGGATCCCCTACCCGAGATCCGCCGGTTTTGACACCGACGTTGGTGCTTTCATTGAGAATTCCGTTGTGTCGTCATCAGAAGGTTCGATGGCTCCATCTGTCATCTAGAACAATGCTGCCCTGAGGGAGGTCTTCCTCCCCGACCAGAGATTTGTGTTCGGCGGCTTTGCACAGCTGGCCAACTCGCTTGGCCATCTAGAGCAGATCGACAGCTATGCCCCAGGTCACCAGACTAGCTTTGGAAATCTAGATTATCTCGCTGATATCCGAGGAGACTTGGTCTTCCAAGGGTTCGCGACCCCAACCTTCGCTCTGGCCTTAGATCGGAGCGCATCACCAGGTCCGAAGACGGGATTCCCGAGCCTGCCGGACTCTCTGTAGCTATTGAGGCTAGTACGGGAGAGTCAGAGGAAGTAGTGACACCGGCCATCATCATGAAACCGGACTCTTCTCCGAACACTGGCTCCGAATCCTCAGAGTCGGCATCGTGTGAGCTAGGCCAAGGAGTTGCCTTCCTGCCATACTCCACGGTCTCTCTTCTCCCTGGCCAAACCTTGCCTATAAGCGAGGCTCTGGACTTAATGCGATCCCCCGTCATTACAGAGGAACAACGTCCGAACTACACCCAGCCCAGACTAGGGGCTGAGAGCGGGGAATTTTACATCCCACCCACCACCCACTTCATAGCCACTATCGAGGACATAACCAACATGCTTGATCGTAATTCCGAAGACATCTATGGCATGTACATCGATGCCAGAGACGAACAAAGCCAAAACCCACTGCATACCAGACGCTGGGCCGCCACCTCCACATACGACGTATACATGGTGGATACACCAAAAGAGGATGGCGATGAAGGCAGTAAAGATCCAATCAAGGACAACAACACTGATAAACCACCAAAGCGGCGACATCAGCGGCGCCGTTCAAAATCACGCCGCAACAAAGAAAACAATACCGACAATGGAGATGATAACACTCCGGAGAATGCCGAAGACCCAGGCACCCCCGTCGAACCAACATCCGAACAGGATGACAGGGAGGAGGGGCAGGGTAACCCTGACGAGCTAGTCAGGAACGAAGACTCGGAGGACAACAATTATATGCCACCCTCTGAAGACGAAATAAGCCTCGGCGACGAAGACTTCATTGTGCCAGAGGAACCCCTCGAGCAAGAACGCTTTAAGCAACAACTCATCGCAACCATGAGGAGCCTGAAAAGGAAGCAGCAATGGCTTCAGGCCGAACAGGATACGCTCAACGACAGATGGACTACTGTCCTGGCAGCCGAGGAATACAGCCTCGCACGACTAACCAAAAGCTACCCGAAGCGCAAGTTGTTACCCCAATTCGATGTCGAGGCATGGGAGCCCATAACATCAGCGCATAATGCAACTGATAAACCAGATCAGCCACCGCGTGGCCGAGGAAGAACGGCTACCCAAGCCAAACACCAGCCTACATTACCCCGCCATAAAGGCAGGGAGACATTGGCCCGGGGCTACACCTATGACCTACGGCAGGACCTGGACACTAGGGTAGGCCTAGCCAGATCAATCTACGGGTCAAGGGGACGTGCCCCAACACGAGAGGACGGCTATCAGGCCCGGCGTGATCAACACGACCTCACTCGGGGTGAAAATCGCATAGGGACGTCCGCCGAACTCTGTCGGGATGTTGCCCGTTACAGAGGCGCCGCACACCCCCTATGGTTCACCGAGGAGGTAATGGAGCACGAATTCCCAGAAGGGTTCAAACCAATGAATATCGAATCATATGATGGAACAACCGACCCCGCAGTATGGATTGAGGATTTTCTTCTCCATATCCACATGGCCTGTGGCGATGATCTACATGTCATCAAATACCACCCACTAAAATTAAAGGGACCAGCCCGGCACTGGCTAAACAGCCTTCCAGAAAACTCCATTGGCAACTGGGAAGACTTGGAAAACGCCTTTCGCGACAACTTCCAAGGTACATATGTCCGGCCTCCGGATGCCGATGACCTCAGTCACATCATCCAGCAGCCCGGAGAGTCAGCCAGGAAACTCTGGACTAGGTTCTTAATTAAAAAGAACCAAATTGTCGACCGTCCGGACGCCGAAGCCCTCACGGCCTTTAAACATAGCGTCCGAGATGAGTGGCTGGCCCGTCACCTCGGCCAAGAAAAACCGAAGTCCATGGCAGCTCTTACCGCACTAATGACCCGCTTCTGCACGGGAGAAGATAGCTGGCTAGCTCGACGAAGCAATAACACCAGCGATCCTGGCACTTCCGAAACCAGGTACGGCAATGGCAAGCCACGACGCAATAAAAACAAGCGTCAAAACAATAATGTAGGAACCCAAGAAATGGCGGTCAACGCTGGATTCAGTGGCTCCAAATCCGGTCAACGGAAGAAGCCATTCAAGGCAAACGAAGATGGTCCATCCAGTTTAGACAGGATACTGGATCGGCCCTGTCAAATTCATGGCAGCCCTGACAAATCCGCCAACCATACCAACATAAATTGTTGGGTTTTCAAACAAGCCGTCAAGCTCAATGCCGAACACAAAGGAAAGGGGCCACCTAGCGATAGCGAAGAGGAAGAGACTCGCCAACCGAACACCGGGGGACAGAAGCAATTTCCCCCTGAAGTAAAAACAGTAAACATGATATCTGTGACGCATATCCCTACAAGGGAGCGCAAGCACGCACTACGAGACGTCTACGCCATAAAGCCGGTCGCCCCAAAATTTAACCCATGGGCAGCCCGCCCGATCACTTTTGATCGCAAGGACCACCCAACTGGTATCCGTCATAGAGGTTTGGCAGCTCTGGTCCTCGACCCAATCATTGATGGATTCCATCTCATGCGAGTTCTTATGGACGGCGGCAGTAGCCTTAATTTTCTCTATCAAGACATTGTTCGCAAGATGGGCATTGATCCTTCGAGGATCAAGCCCACCACAACTACCTTCACGAGAGTAATACCCGTCATAGAAGCTCACTCCACGGGCTCAATCACATTGGAAGTCGTCTTCGGATCGCCTGACAACTTTCAACGCGAACACTTGATCTTCGATATTGTCCCATTCCACAGTGGCTACCATGCATTGCTCGGGCGGACCGCTTTTGCTCATTTCAATGCGGTCCCACACTACGCCTATCTAAAGCTTAAGATGCCCGGTCCACGCGGCGTCATCACAATCAACGGAAACACGGAACGCTCCCTCCGTACCGAGGAGCATACTGCGGCCGTCACAGTCGAAGTATAAAGCGGCCTCATCAAACCGCATACCTCATCGGCCATTAATCCACCGGCCAATACTACACAGGACCGGTCAATTTTAGAGCTGGATTAGCAGTTCCGCCGCGTCGTTCGCCGCATATGCCCGCGAAGTTCGTATCGCGCATGCATAATTATGCACTTAAAATACGTTGATCATTAGCAGAGGCACAATACGGACAGGCCTACAACACGGTTCGTCCTCCTACAACTTTGTTCTCTTTTTTCTATCTATTTCTTATCTTTTGCCATAGGTGAATTAAAACCCATTCATCCTACGGACCTACAAGGACTCTTTAGGAGCCCGGTCTCGTCTAAATAACCAAAGATTACTCCTTTTAAGGAATCCTTTTCGCTGACGCAAAGGCAACGCAGACGTGCGACAGGAGGTCCAAAGTATTTTTTGTAGACCAAACACTCTATTTAAAACCTGTGTAGAGCCTTTTTCCTCAGCCTTCGACCCCTGGCATGTAAAATGGCCTGGGTAGTGGTGTTATAATCTGTAAGATTGCGCTCAATGTATCAATCAGATTCCAGTGAACATAATCCGTCTTTAGTATTTGCTTTTCCTCATAGAATTGTATTTTGTTTCTTCGGTTGTTTCACGCACACACCTCGGCACTAATCGCCAGGGGCTCGATATGGCAACATATTGATTGCCGAGATGTCCGAACAGCTCTACAACATACTTCAGCGTCACGAGTTTTGGCATTACATGCATCAGCTCGGAATCGTGTCTTTGGTCAATAGTTGGGTTGCCCGGCTCCTGTGCTTACTACCTTACGTTCCGTCTTATCGGCTAGGGTAGTAAAGGGAGAACTACTGTGATTGTGTTTCCGGTTCGCCTGGTTAAACACCTCAGTAGAGAAAGCCGAAAACTAACTGTCATGATGCAGCGAGAGCTGGTCAACCACTCGGCGACTTATTAAAATCTTTTGCGATTTCTTCCGTATAACACGAAGGACCATTTTCCGGTCACCTATGTAACGCAACCGTATTCGGATAACCGCGTACATACCAGGGGCTATATCGTAGACCCACCGTCAAACTCCTATGGCTAAGTGAAAGTGTTAAAGCCCTATAGTCCGATTGCCTAGTTCGCCGCACTGACACCTCCTTCACGGACAAAGACGTTGGGTCAAGTGTGGTCAGGTGCTAGTCCGAACACCCCCGTATTATATGCGAGGGGGCTGAAGCCGACGACTGGCAAACTTTCAGATTATAAAAAACGGCCGCACAGGAGGAAATAACTTTCAGACAAAGGCATAAATATAACACATCCTTAATGTATCATAATATTGTTCTCACAATTCCGGTACACTTATTCGAACATAATATCCTTCGAGCACTGACCCTCTATCAAGCGGGCACCCTCTAGGATGTCCTCCAAATAATGCTCCGGCATGCGATGGTCCTTGCCCTCAAGCGGGCCCTTAGCTGCAACATCGGTGGCCTTCATCTTTGCCTAGTACATCTTGATGCGGGCAAAGGCCATCCGGGCACCTTCTATGCACGCCGACCGCTTGACGGCGTCGATACGCGGCACTGCATCGACAAGTCGTTGCACCAAACCGAAATAGCTGTTCGGAATGGGTTCAGCCGGCCATAGCTGGACCACGACGTCCTTCATGGCAGCTTTGGACATCTTGTGAAGCTCGGCCCACTGGGCCATCTGTTCATTCAGCAACGCCGGACGCCGTGGCACGTTGAATTGTGACCAGAAAAGCTTCTTCGCAGCACGTCCTTCCTGCGCTTGGAAGAACTGCGCCGCGTCGGAGACACTCTTCGGCAATTCCAAGAACGCGTCTAGAGAACTCCACAATTGATTAAGTAGAGCATACTTCGGGTCGCCGAACTTAGTCTGTAAAAGAAAGGGCTTACCGGCCGCTATCTCCCCAGCTTGCCGGATCTCCTCCCGAGCCGCTCTATACTCGAGCTCGGACCATGCTTCTCTCGCCTCTTGTAAGGCCTTGTCGAGTTCGGCTGCCTTGGCTGTGTTATCCTCTTTGAGTGATTTGCATTTGCCAGTGGCATCCTTTAGCTCTCTCTCTATGGTACATATTCTCTCTTTGCACTGGCGCCGAGTGGCTTGTTCAGCCTTTAAATCAGAAACCGCCTTCTTGGCAGCCGCATCGCTCACTCTGGCCTGCTCCTTGGCTCAGGCAAGCTCGGCCCGAAGGGTCTCAATCGCGGCAGCACCATCTACAGTTATGCATGTCAAAGTGTATAATTTTCAGCTTCGTGCTCATACTATTATACATGCATAAGAGGGCTGTCCCAAAACATACCTTGTGCCTCGTCGAGCCTCCTGTTAATAAGAGTAATGTCCTCATCAGCTAACTCAAGCTTCTGCTTTAGGTCTGCAACTTCCGCAGCTTGGGCGGCCGACATTGACATAACAGCCTGTTTTCAAATTAATTATGTTACTTCCTGAGAATATCTTTTTGATCCTCTGATCGCCTCCCTGCGGAATCCGACCAGAGTCTCAGGGGCTACTATCTATGTACAAGCGCATTTTGCATGTTGAGAGCGGTTAAGATATGGCATGGCATACCTCGAAGCCTCTCAGCAGGCCCGTAAAGGCTTCATTCAATCCGCTTCTCGCGGACAGAATCCTCTCAACTATCGTACCCATTAAGGTACAATGTTCCTCTGAGATGGACGCACTTTGCAATGCGCCCATCAGAGTATCCGGCACCTCCGGATTCCTGGAGGCTGGTGCGGGAGTACGGACTCCCTTCAAAGGTGTACGTTTACTCGACCCTAGAGTCGTCTTCGGCTGTAAATCGGATAGTTCTGGACCCTTGGCGACCGAAACATCACCCTCAGGCGCTGTCTTCATTGTACCCCGCACCGCTTGATGGTCAGGAGAGAACCTCCGGGACAACACCTCAAAATTGTCCGCCCTAAGGGGCGAGGAAGCCTGTGGAGGCGTCTCGCTTTCCATCATCTCCGGAGGCAAGTCCCCCGATGAGGAGGACTGTTGGGGAAGACAGCGGGCCGGACTGCAAACATATATTTTAAATGTTACCCTTGTAACCCGAAAAGAACGGGATATGTCTAGAGCACCCTTGTTCACTTATGATTCGGCGAAGGGCTTTTCCTTTCGGAGGTACTGTGCAACAACGTCGTCTTCCAAATCCGAGCCATCTGACAGGGATATCTTCCCTCTCTTGGGTGCCTCCACCTCCAAGTCTTTGGAAGTAGTCCTTTTCTTCCCGTGAGGAGAAGGGATGTGTGACGCCCCCGATTTGACCGTACACCAATCATGCACGCAAATGTGTACGATCAAGATCAGGGACTCACGAGAAGATATCACAACACAACTCTAAAACATAAATAAGTCATACAAGCATCATAATACAAGCCAGGGGCCTCGAGGGCTCGAATACAAGTGCTCGATCACAGACGAGTCAGCGGAAGCAACAATATCTGAGTACAGACATAAGTTAAACAAGTTTGCCTTAAGAAGGCTAGCACAAACTGGGATACAGATCGAACGAGGCGCAGGCCTCCTGCCTGGGATCCTCCTAACTACTCCTGGTCGTCGTCAGCGGGCTGCACATAGTAGTAGGCTCCTCCAGTGCCGTAGGAGTCGTCGTCGACGGTGGCGTCTGGCTCCTGGACTCCAGCATCTGGTTGCGACAACCAGATAGAAAGGAAAGGGGGAAAAGAGGGAGAGAAGCAACCGTGAGTACTCATCCAAAGTACTCGCAAGCAAGGAGCTACACTACATATGCATGGGTATATGTGTAAAGGGGCATATCAGTGGACTGAACTGCAGAATGCCAGAATAAGAGGGGGATAGCTAGTCCTGTCGAAGACTACGCTTCTGGCCATCTCCATCTTGCAGCATGTAGAAGAGAGTAGATTGAAGTCCTCCAAGTAGCATCGCATAGCATAATCCTACCCGGCGATCCCCTCCTCGTCGCCCTGTTAGAGAGCGATCACCGGGTTGTATCTGGCACTTGGAAGGGTGTATTTTATTCAGTATCCGGTTCTAGTTGTCATAAGGTCAAGGTACAACTCCGGGTCGTCCTTTTACCGAGGGACACGGCTATTCGAATAGATAAACTTCCCTGCAGGGGTGCACCACATAACCCAACACGCTCGATCCCATATGGCCGGACACACTTTTCTGGGTCATGCCCGGCCTCGTAAGATCAACACGTCGCAGCCCTACCTAGGCATAACAGAGAGGTCAGCACGCCGGTCTAAACCCTATGCGCGCAGGGGTCTGGGCCCATCGCCCATTGCACACCTGCATGTTGCGTACGCGGCCGGAAGCAGACCTAGCCCCCTTAATACAAGCGCGAGCTTACGGTCTAATGCGGCGCGCGCCACTCAGTCGCTGACGTCACGAAGGCTTCGGCTGATACCACGACGCCGGGATACCCATAACTACTCCCGCGTAGATGGTTAGTGCGTATAGACCAAATGGCCAGACTCAGATCAAATACCCAGAACTCGTTAAGCGTGTTATTTATCCGCGAACGCCGACCAGGGCCAGGCCCACCTCTCACCTAGGTGGTATCAACCTGCCCTGTCGCTCCGCCATAAAGTAACAGTCGGGGGCCGTCAGGAACCCAGGCCCACCTCTACCGGGATGGAGCCACCTGTCCTTTCAGCCCCCTCATCAGAATCACTTGCGGGTACTCCTCGAGCCGACCCGACTTTAGTCACCACATGTGTCATGTATATAATGTATATAGTATATACCCATGATCACCTCCCGAAGTGATCACGGCCCAGTAGTATAGCATGGCAGACGGACAAGAGTGTAGGGCCACTGATGGAACACTAGCATCCTATACTAAGCATGTAGGATCGCAGGTAAAGGTAACAACAGTAGTGGCAAAGACAGGCTATGCAGCAGAATAGGATTAACGGAAAGCAGTAGCATGCTACACTACTCTAATGCAAGAGTATAGAGAAGAATAGGCGATATCTTGTGATCAAGGGGGGGGGCTTGCCTGGTTGCTCTGGCAAGAAGGAGGGGTCGTCAACTCCGTAGTCGAACTGGGCAGCAGCAGCGTCGGTCTCGTAGTCTACCGGAGAAGGAGAGGGGGAGGAAACAGTAAATACAAAGCAAACAGAGCATCACAAAACATATGAAGGCAAAACGCGGTGCTAGGTATGCCCTAACGTGGTAGGAGGTGATACCGACGAAGGGGGGAACATCCGGGAAAGTATTCCCGATGTTTCGCATTTTCGGACAGATGAAACGGAGGGGGAAAGTTGCAAGTTCTATATGTTAGGGATGTGTGGCGGACGAACGAGCTGCGTATCCGGATTCGTCTCGTCGTTCTAAGCAACTTTCATGTACAAAGTTTTTCCATCCGAGCTACGGTTTATTTTCTACGATTTTCAAAGGTTCAGCAATATTCTGAAATTTGTTTTAATTACTAAATTCATCAGAAAATGAATTGTGACGTCATCCTGGCGTCAGCCCTGCATCAGCGGTCAACAGACCAGTTGACTGGTCAACAGGGCCCATGCGGGGCCCACAGGCAGTGACTGGGCGCTGCCCAGTCAGCATCTGACTGGGTCAACGGGACCCATGGGCCCAATGGCAGTGGCTGTGGGGGGGGGGAGTCCACGTGGTCAGCCACGTCAGCAACACCGGAAACGGCGCCGGAGTTGTCTCCGGCGACCATATTCAACGGCGGCGCGCTCGGGAACGGCCGGAAATCGGCCACAAGGGTCGCTCGGCCCGCGCGTAGGCTCGTTTGAGCGAGCGTCGAGCCGCGCATCCAACGGTGCTGATGGGATGGCTCGGGGGCAGCCGGAGCATCGCCGGTGACGAGCAAGGCGGCGGTGGCGTTCGGTGGCGCAAGGAGAAGTGGGTTGTGGGGGCTCTTTCGGCGCGGAATCTGGTGCATTCGAACGCGGGCATCGCACCGTGTCGAACGGCGGCAACGGTGGCCGTTGAAACGGCCCGCAGCGTCGGCTGCGGAGTCTAACGACGGTGGCCGGAGCTCGAGCACGCGTGGAAGCTAACTACGGTGCACGGGGAGGAGAAGGGAGAGGGGGGTCGAAGCGGCTGCTCACCGGGCCCTGCAGGTGTGCACAAGTGGGCTCGGGGAAGGCTTGCCGGAGTCTGATTCGTCAGCGAGGTCGACATCGCCTGAGGAGGAAGAAGAAGGCCGGCTCGGCGATGGAGGGGCTTCCGGCTCCTGCCCGTGGTCGTGGACGACGATCCTGACGGCCGTGAAGCTCCGGGACGCTCTGAAGAGGGTTGGGAGCAGCGGTCGCCGCGGTGGGCGCCGGTGGGCGGAGACAGGGGCGCTCGGCGGAGGGGGGATCTGGTGGGGAGTGAGAGAGAGGAGGACAGGGGGAAGTGGGCGAGTGGGGAGGGGCCAGTGGAGGCGGGGGCGCTGGTGATCTTATCCCCTCCTCGACGCCGGCGAGGGGGGTCCGGCGGGGACGCGCGCCTGTTTCGACCCTTGTCGGGGGAACAGGGAAGGGGAGAGAGCGACCGGGGGGGGGGGAACGGGCCGGTTCGGCGGATGGGCCAGGGGGGCCGGCCTGGCTGCGAGCTGGGCCGTCTGGTCCAGGGGGGTCCTTTTCTTTTCTTTTTGTTTTACTTTATCTTATTTTTCCTTTTCTGTTTTGGCTAATTGTCTGGGCACCAAGTGAGTTTTGTAAAACATGAGAGCTGGCCCACAAATCACAGCACAATATACCTTACCACCAAAAACTAGTTTGGGGTAAATATCATTTCATATTTATTTTGTATTAATAAAAAGGTTATTAATTAATGTTTTCAGCCACTGTTTGAGGATGTTTAAGTCACCTATCAAATTTCAATAATGTTCTTTACAATTTTATCATAGCCTCTGATTTATCTACTATTTATTGAACATTTTAGTTTTAGTATTTGAAAACTTTTATTGTTTGCTTGATTTTGAACTTTGAATTTTGGACCGGTTTTGATCTAACGATAGATTAGCAACACGTAACGGAGGTAACGTGGCACCATTAGCGTGGGATTACTGTAGCTTAATTACCCGGGCGTCACAATTCTCCTCCACTACAAGAAATCTCGTCCCGAGATTTAAGAGGGGAAGTAAGGGGGAAGGGATTTGGTCGCGAAATTCTAACGAGTCTTCTCGGTCTTGGTTGCTATTCTCAGAGAGGTCGATATTATGTTGATGTCTTCATTTCTCTGCTTCAGGTCATCATGATGAAGTTGGCATCCTTTCTTTGGGAACTCCATCGTACTTACGAAAGAATAAAGGGGCTGGGAGAACAGACCTCTGCAAGGTTGACTAACTTGTTGATAACATCGGGGAAGGTGGCGGAAAGTAACTCTCGAATTGAAACTTACGAAAATATTGAGAGCAAAGTAAGGAGGTATCCTGGGAAGTTTCAAGCGGGCAGGCAATCGTTCGATGCCTGAAATAGGGCGTGAAAGGGGCTCAAGGCAATGAAAATAAGTATTGTGCATGATACCAGAATTGATCACTAGGAAGGTGGCCCGTGAATTACATACGAAATCAAGCGCGAGGAATAACTTTGGGAACAGGGGTGTACAAGAGAGTCAGGTTTCGATCCTGTGGAACTGTGGGTTATGGGCCCACCATGTGGTTAAAGTAGGAAGGGCGGTGACACCTTGCACGATCATGATAGCAAGGCAAGTCAGAGGGTAGCATGTCAGTTATATGTCAGCAACATCGTCGGTACCAAGGGCGAGGGACGAAGAGAACCATTCTCCTGCTCGTTGAAACGAGGCGGACCAATAGGCAAAGTTCTTGTCCATCGGTGGTTACCGGAATGTCACCAACAATAGTAACAGGGTCTTACTGACAGAGTTGTACACCGAGGTGTTTGCACAAGCAGGGAATTAATACTGCTTAGATCATAATGATCACCAGAAACGTTAAACCAACCAATGGAAAGGAAAATATGATTATCAGAATAAACAGAACAATGGAAAGGAAAATGTGTTAAAACACATATTTCAAGGGTATATCCTTCCCAAGGACAAGCAGGGCATGATATCTGTGACAATATATAATGTAGAGAACCCTTTAGGTAAGGGGAGAGAAACTTCATGACATTACCCATACAGCGGTGTTTGGATAATTGAGCAAGAAACATTTAGCATTGGGCTTCAAATGTTCTTGTTGAAAATTGGAGTACCACAGACATGCTTCGAGATAGCATAGACATGGTCTTCAAGCAAAGGTTGGACTTGGATATACAGAGGATTCATCAGGAACAACTTATAGAATAAGTCTTACAATTTCCTCATGGAAGAATGGTTAACCTTGCTAAGATGGAAACTATAACAATAGGTCCTCCGGCCAGGTGTGCTAGGCATGTCATCACCTTACCGGGCCATATAAAGACCAATGTTGTGACTCTTGGAAAATGTTCCAACCATCATATCTGACCGAGATTCAGATCTGATTGGTGTCAGGATACCTCAGATTTAGGATGCTTGAGAAGAAAAAGGTGCGGCACAATTTGACGAGATGACATTGTAAGATTCTCGGGAAATGAACTATGGAAGCGAGTTCCGAAATAAGAGTCCCTCAGTAAACCAACGAGAGGATGAGGAGGTGGCTGATGGAATCAGCGACAATTCAACGAGATTAACAAAAGATGGATTTCCACAACTATGTGAACAAGGAGATAACATTTGTCAGATCAAATGGTATAATGATGTATGCTCGAGGAAAACATACACAATTAAACATTGGTTGAAAGGGGCACCCAAAATATGGGCTGGGTTGCACGACCAACGTCGGAATGGAAATTTAGCAACCAGCACACTACATTGGAATTATTGTCCATTAACTCTGAAGTAACAAGGTTGCTAGAGATATTAAATTCTCATAACAGAGTTCACTCAACACGGGGACCAAGAGAAGAATGATGATGGTGAGAAGTATCACTGTACCAAGAATTCTTAAGAGGTGGAGTAATGCTCACGACATTCTTGACATCAACGATGGTAATACGCCACGGTAGAACATAACATAGGTTGGATAGCAGGGAAATCAAGATACAACACAAAATATGAACAAGTTTGTGTTGAGGGGCGGCAAGAATGTTGTCGATGATAACACAATTCATCGAGGGGCAAGGATGGTATTTCTCATCCTGAATTTTGACACACAACTTGGAAGAAGTCAAATTGTTGACAATGTTCACGACAAATTTGTCGAGAGGTTTTCAAGAAGATGTAATTGATCGACGATGACATCAAGTCAAAGGAATGATGAAAGCGAAAGGTTATTGGAACCACGGGTAGGACACAAACTCGAAATCAAGTTTGCTGTTCGAGGTGAACGATAAGACGAGGAAGATCGACGCAAGATTAGCTCACTGTCGAAATTTGTGCGCGGGAAAGGACCAGGTAGCGCAGTTAAAATCGGCACAATAATGACATAGCCGAGCAGGCTAGGGATGACGTGATCGAGTACGAACTCGTAAGCAAAGGAGATTACTAAGAGTTGTTTAATCGTGATGCGGACTCGATTCAGTTATCGATGTCCTTGAGTGTTTAATAACTCGGAGCCTGTGAAAAATTGGAGTCAATGAGAATGTAATAGTTGATGGAGAACTCATAAGAAGTTATGCAGTTCTGTGATAATCTCGAGATACCAGGGGGTAATACTCGACGACAAACCAAAGTAGAGGTTGGACTGGGGTATTGCTCTTACAGAAGACAAGTGCTTAAACTTGTACGAGAAATGGTATTTAAAGGAGAACATGGTCGGAACCACGATTGCAAAAGGCCAGATCCCAGATATAAGATGAACTTATACCAAGGGAATAATTAATTTAAGAAAAGCTTTAATGATAAGATCTACATCGTGTCCATGGGCATGAACGCAAAGTTCAAGGTCGACTCCCACTTCTTCAATGCATAACCTTTCATTCACTTCTCGCGTTTGATGAAGTTGCAGTGTTGAAAATTTTTATCTGGCAAAATACCAGAAGAGTATGACTCATGAAAACTTTCGAGTTCACACATATTATGAAAGGCATAGGTTCAACCCATCAGGGCATCTTAGGAACATATACCACAAACTTCGGAGTAAATATTACAAGCTCGAAAGAAGAGCATTGTTAAAAAACAGATGATACAATTTACCAAAGGCATTATATACCCATGGAAAGGCTCACAAGGTTATTCAATATGAAGGACACTGTCGGATAAAATCCAACAAAGGAACCGATGGTCCACAAGGGATCTGATGTGAGCATCGGTACTCAACCAGAGGAGGAAGAATGCAAGGAGATCTGATTATAGAAACAACTGACTAACTCAAAGTTCAATGCAAAAGAATTATGATTTCCAAATTAGGGGGTCAGAAGCAACGCTCTGATCAAGGATGGATAAGTTGAGTAGGCTTAGGGGTACAATCGATGGCAATTTGATAGGTCGAGATCCAGCTCACGTTTAAAATGACGTCTGAGCCGAAAGAATGAATTCTAGGATATGATTGAGGATTGCGAGCATTCGCAACAAATTGAATCAACAGACTCAAAATGATAATGACAAGAGATGCCAATAAGATTACGAGACTTATGGGATTAATCATAATTAAAGCAAGCAAGAAATTCCAGAGCAATAGGTTGCTGAGGATTTTTGGAAGATCGAATGGTATTTCGAAGACTTTGTGAAATACACGAACCATTTGGGGATGAGCGGATACTCGATAAGTGCGAGAAATTATTCGTAGGGGTATTCAGGTGACAAAAAAAAAGCAAGGCAGTAAGCTCAAAGGGTTCTCGGAACAACAGAGAGAATTTTGGGGTATCTTGTAATAACAAGATCAACTGGGAAACATTGTCTGAATGGCGAGTATACGTGGTTATCCATAGGAGTTCATCGATGAAAGGGAATTGCAAAAGCGATGAACACAAGTTCTCGGGTTACCAGCGGAGAGTATCTTCCGGGTCTTCACGTGCAGCAGACGATCATCAGTAATAAGGGGCTCTCCGGGTGAAAGTGATAACGAGATCCTAATGTTAGATTTAGTAAAATCATTTAACCCGAATAGGAGAGAGATCAGAGTCCCAGAGTAAAGGTCGAGGAGTAAAAGATCCTAATACCACCCAATGGCGACGTGGGCCCGTAAGCCACACAGCCATGTTAGTAAAAGTTTAGCAATGACTAGACTCAACTTCGACCAAGGAGTTGGAAAGGGGGATTCCTACAGGCAGCTGGCTCTGATACCAACTTGTGACGCCCCCGATTTGACCGTACACTAATCATGCACGGAAATGTGTACGATCAAGATCAGGGATTCACGGGAAGATATCACAACACAACTCTAAAACATAAATAAGTCATACAAGCATCATAATACAAGCCAGGAGCCTCGAGGGCTCGAATACAAGTGCTCGATCACAGACGAGTCGGCGGAAGCAACAATATCTGAGTACAGACATAAGTTAAACAAGTTTGCCTTAAGAAGGCTAGCACAAACTGGGATACAGATCGAACGAGGCGCAGGCCTCCTGCCTGGGATCCTCCTAACTACTCCTGGTCGTCGTCAGCGGGCTGCACGTAGTAGTAGGCTCCTCCAGTGCTGTAGGAGTCGTCGTCGACGGTGGCGTCTGGCTCCTGGACTCCAGCATCTGGTTGCGACAACCAGATAGAAAGGAAAAGGGGGAAAAGAGGGAGAGAAGCAACCGTGAGTACTCATCCAAAGTACTCGCAAGCAAGGAGCTACACTACATATGCATGGGTATATGTGTAAAGGGGCATATCAGTGGACTGAACTGCAGAATGCCAGAATAAGAGGGGGATAGCTAGTCCTGTCGAAGACTACGCTTCTGGCCATCTCCATCTTGCAGCATGTAGAAGAGAGTAGATTGAAGTCCTCCAAGTAGCATCGCATAGCATAATCCTACCCGGCGATCCCCTCCTCGTCGCCCTGTTAGAGAGCGATCACCGGGTTGTATCTGGCAGTTGGAAGGGTGTATTTTATTCAGTATCCGGTTCTAGTTGTCATAAGGTCAAGGTACAACTCCGGGTCATCCTTTTACCGAGGGACACGGCTATTCGAATAGATAAACTTCCCTGCAGGGGTGCACCACATAACCCAACACGCTCGATCCCATTTGGCCGGACACACTTTTCTGGGTCATGCCCAGCCTCGTAAGATCAACACGTCGCAGCCCTACCTAGGCACAACAGAGAGGTCAGCACGCCGGCCTAAACCCTATGCGCGCAGGGGTCTGGGCCCATCGCCCATTGCACACCTGCATGTTGCGTACGCGGCCGGAAGCAGACCTAGCCCCCTTAATACAAGCGCGAGCTTACGGTCCAATGCGGCGCGCGCCACTCAGTCGCTGACGTCACGAAGGCTTTGGCTGATACCACGACGTCGGGATACCCATAACTACTCCCGCGTAGATGGTTAGTGCGTATAGACCAAATGGCCAGACTCAGATCAAATACCCAGAACTCGTTAAGCGTGTTATTTATCCGCGAACGCCGACCAGGGCCAGGCCCACCTCTCTCCTAGGTGGTCTCAACCTGCCCTGTCGCTCCGCCATAAAGTAACAGTCGGGGGCCGTCAGGAACCCAGGCCCACCTCTACCGGGATGGAGCCACCTGTCCTTTCAGCCCCCTCATCAGAATCACTTGCGGGTACTCCTCGAGCCGACCCGACTTTAGTCACCACATGTGTCATGTATATAATGTATATAGTATATACCCATGATCACCTCCCGAAGTGATCACGGCCCAGTAGTATAGCATGGCAGACGGACAAGAGTGTAGGGCCACTGATGGAACACTAGCATCCTATACTAAGCATGTAGGATCGCAGGTAAAGGTAACAACAGTAGTGGCGAAGACAGGCTATGCAGCAGAATAGGATTAACGGAAAGCAGTAGCATGCTACACTACTCTAATGCAAGAGTATAGAGAAGAATAGGCGATATCTTGTGATCAAGGGGGGGGGGGTTTGCCTGGTTGCTCTGGCAAGAAGGAGGGGTCGTCAACTCCGTAGTCGAACTGGGCAGCAGCAGCGTCGGTCTCGTAGTCTACCGGAGAAGGAGAGGGGGAGGAAACAGTAAATACAAAGCAAACAAAGCATCACAAAACATAAGGAGGCAAAACGCGGTGCTAGGTATGCCCTAACGCGGTAGGAGGTGATACCGACGAAGGGGGGAACATCTGGGAAAGTATTCCCGATGTTTCGCATTTTCAGACAGATGAAACGGAGGGGGAAAGTTGCGAGTTCGATATGTTAGGGATGTGTGGCGGACGAACGGGCTGCGTATCTGGATTCGTCTCGTCGTTCTGAGCAACTTTCATGTACAAAGTTTTTCCATCTGAGTACGATTTTTCAAAGGTTCAGCAATATTCTGAAATTTGTTTTAATTACTAAATTCGTCAGAAAATGAATTGTGACGTCATCCTGGCGTCAGCCCTGCATCAGCGGTCAACAGACCAGTTGACTGGTCAACAGGGCCCACGCGGGGCCCACAGGCAGTGACTGGGCGCTGCCCAGTCAGCATCTGACTGGGTCAACGGGACCCATGGGCCCAATGGCAGTGGCTGTGGGGGGGGGGGAGTCCACGTGGTCAGCCACGTCAGCAACGCCGGAAACGGCGCCGGAGTTGTCTCCGGCGACCATATTCAACGGCGGCGCGCTCGGGAACGGCCGGAAATCGGCCACAAGGGGTCGCTCGGCCCGCGCGTAGGCTCGTTTGAGCGAGCGTCGAGCCGCGCATCCAACGGTGCTGATGGGATGGCTCAGGGGCGGCCGGAGCATCGCCGGCGACGAGCAAGGCGGCGGTGGCGTTCGGTGGCGCAAGGAGAAGTGGGTTGTGGGGGCTCTTTCGGCGCGGAATCTGGTGCATTCGAACGTGGGCATCGCATCGTGTCGAACGGCGGCAACGGTGGCCGTTGAAACGGCCCGCAGCGTCGGCTGCGGACTCTAACGATGGTGGCCGGAGCTCGAGCACGCGGGGAAGCTAACTACGGTGCACGGGGAGGAGAAGGGAGAGGGGGGGTCGAAGCGGCTGCTCACCGGGCCCTGCAGGTGTGCACAAGTGGGCTCGGGGAAGGCTTGCCGGAGTCCGATTCGTCAGCGAGGTCGACATCGCCCGAGGAGGAAGAAGAAGGCCGACTCGGCGATGGAGGGGCTTCCGGCTCCTGCCCGTGGTCGTGGATGACGATCCTGACGGCCGTGAAGCTCGAGGACGCGCTGAAGAGGGTTGGGAGCAGCGGTCGCCGCGGTGGGCGCCGGTGGGCGGAGACAGGGGCGCTTGGCGGAGGGGGGATATGGTGGGGAGTGAGAGAGAGGAGGACAGGGGGAAGTGGGCGAGTGGGGAGGGGCCAGTGGAGGCGGGGGCGCTGGTGATCTTATCCCCTCCTCGACGCCGGCGAGGGGGGTCCGGCGGGGACGCGCGCCTGTTCCGACCCTGGTCGGGGGAACAGGGAAGGGGAGAGAGCGACCGGGCCGGTTCGGCGGATGGGCCAGGTGGGCCGGCCTGGCTGCGAGCTGGGCCGTCTGGTCCAGGGGGGTCCTTTTCTTTTCTTTTTGTTTTACTTTGTCTTATTTTTCCTTTTCTGTTTTGGCTAATTGTCTGGGCACCAAGTGAGTTTTGTAAAATATGAGAGCTGGCCCACAAATCACAGCACAATATACCTTACCACCAAAAACTAGTTTGGGGTAAATATCATTTCATATTTATTTTGTATTAATAAAAAGGTTATTAATTAATGTTTTCAGCCACTGTTTGAGGATGTTTAAGTCACCTATCAAATTTCAATAATGTTCTTTACAATTTTATCATAGCCTCTGATTTATCTACTATTTATTGAACATTTTAGTTTTAGTATTTGAAAACTTTTATTGTTTGCTTGATTTTGAACTTTGAATTTTGGACCGGTTTTGATCTAACGATAGATTAGCAACACGTAACGGAGGTAACGTGGCACCATTAGCGTGGGATTACTGTAGCTTAATTACCCGGGCGTCACAGGATGTCACCTTCTTCTTCCCCTTCGTCTTCAGAAGAGGGAGCTTCAGTCTCCCCGGACGTAGCGTCCAGTGTACCTTTAGAGTGGAGGTTACCTTCGGCCTTTTTGCTCTTCTCCATGTCCTCCTTCGCCGGCATCCTCATCAACACAGGATCTGCTGAGTCTTCGGGAAGTGGAGCTGAACACCTAATTCTCTCCACCTTCTTTATCCAGCCCTGGTCGAAGTTAGGTTTCTCAGTACATCGCTATGGGATAATCAACCAAGTTGCGTTCGGAAATTGAGTGCTTACCGAGGTATCCGGATGGTTGCAGTCGAGGCCGATGTCCTCGGTTGTATCCGGCCACTGCTTTCGGGTCCCGAAGAATAGTTTCCACATCCCTCTGTGTGTTGTGCCGAACAAGTGCTGAAGTGTCCGTGGTCCTTCCGGATTGAACTCCCACATGCAGAGAGGCCGTCGCTGGCACGGCAGGATCCGGCGGACTAGCATTACCTAGATCACGTTGATGAGGCCGGTGTCCTTTTCAAGGATGCTCCGGATACGACTTTGCAGCATCTACACCTTGTTAATTGATCCCCAGTCCTGCCCCTTATTAATCCATGATGCGAGCCGTAATGGAGGGCCAGATCGGAACGCAGGCATGGCTACCCATTTGGTACCACGGGGTTCGGTGATATAAAACCACTCCCGCTGCCATAAGTTGGAGGTTTCCATGAAGGTGCCTTTTGACCAAATAGTATTGGCGAGCTTGCTCACCATAGCACCGCCGCACTCTGCTTGCTCCCCGTTGACTACCTTCGGCTTCACATTGAAAGTCTTGAGCCATAGGCCGAAGTGTGGGGGAATACGGAGAAAAGACTCGCACATGACGATAAATGCCGAGATGTGAACAAAGGAGTCTGGAGCTAGATCGTGAAAATCTAGCCCGTAATAGAACATGAAGCCACGAACGAAGCGGTGGAGAGCAAACCCTAGCCCACGGAGGAAGTGAGAGATGAATACAACCCTCTCACCGGATTTTGGTGTAGGGATAACCTGTCCCTTAGCAGGGAGCCTGTGGGGGATTTCCGTGGTCAGGTACCTCGCCTCCCGGAGCTTCGCGATATCCTCCTCTGTGACCGAGGAGGCCGCCCACCTGCCTTGGGGGCTGGATTCGGACATGACTAGGAGGCTTGTAGCAATTAAGTCGAAGCCTGGGCGCTGGAGCTCGAGGTTGGGAAGGCTAAGGAAGAGGTAGGCATGGAGGAGAAAGACGGGTCTGTACCCCTTTATAAAGGCGATGAATATCAAACGACTCCTCACGGGCCTTAAAACTTGTCTATTCCCAAGGAATCGTGCAAACTACACGGTTGGATTATCCAAGCCCGTATTAATAAGAATCCCGTGATAAGGGGGCACGATCTCTGCTTTGACAAGACATGCCAATAAAGACGTGTCTCGTAACGTGGAGCGAGAGGCTGAAAGACGGTTCGAAATAATAACCAGGCACGGACGGAACGTCTCGCTACAAAAGTTGTCAGTAGATGGGACTTGTTAAATATTATACTCTTCGCGGCTGTGTGTGGTGCCTTTTTTTGCAGAGCGGACACGTTTTCTGTGTTCGAGGACTACTTTGAAGTATTCGGAGGAGGAACCCACCTTGCAATGCCGAAGACAATCTGTGCGCCGAACACATCGTCATTGAAGCCTGGTTCAGGGGCTACTGAGGGAGTCCTGGATTAAGGGGTCCTCAGGCGTTCAGGCTAGGTGACATGGGCCAAACTAATGGGCCGTGAAGCTACTAGACAGAAGACTTCCTCCCGTGTTCGGATGGGACTCTCCTTGGCGTGGAAAGCAAGCTTGGCATTCGGATATGATGATTCCTTCCTCTGTAAATCGACTCTGTACAACCCTAGGCCCCTCCGGTGTCTATATAAACTGGAGGGTTTAGTTCATAGAGGCGATCATAATCATACAGGCTAGATATCTAGGGTTTAGCCAATACGATCTCGAGGTAGATCAACTCTTGTAAACCTCATATTCATCCAAGATAATCAAGCAGGAAGTAGGGTATTACCTCCATCAAGAGGGCCCGAACCTGGGTAAACATCGCGTCCCTGTCTCCTATTACGTTTGATCCTTAGACGCATAGTTCGGGACCCCCTACTCGAGATCCGCCAGTTTTGACACTGACAAGCACGTCGAACTTCATCATCATCTTCACCATCATCCTCTTTGCTAATGGCTTCAAAGAAAAAAGGATGGTGCTACTCTGTAGCTTCGTCCCTTCCAGATTCCGTCGCTCGTCTCCGTCGCAGCGGAGGTGACGGCGAGGACGAGGGCGACGGCATCGTGCGGTTACCATGGTTGGCACAGGTGATGTGGCCACCATGTTACTGGCGACCAGAAGAAGGAGCGAGGTGTGCGGTGGCGTCGCCCTCCTCGTGGTCTCCTGTCGGAGCACGTCTGACCCAAAAGATGTTGTTTGGATGGGAAATGGTGCATGATTGGCCTCCCCATCCCTTCTCACTCTCCAATGATTGGGTCAAGCAGTGGTGATGTCATGAGCGTCGATGAGCCCGCATGGAGCTCGGTCTTGCATTTATTCTGCCAAGGGTAAATCCTGAGTTGAGCGCTGGTGCGAATCTGTTGGTTGACACCCGACAAGCATACCCTGGCAAGGCCTTTTTGCACCAGCGTGCCCTTCGCGCCAGCCGCCGAGAGATCATTGGAAGTGAAAGAAAAAGAGGGAGGGGCTGACTCATCTCCGTTTCCACCATATACCATTAGTTGTGAACATTTTTTGCTGATTCCCCCAGCCCTTACCGGGGCTGGGCGCATAACTAATGGATTGCCTAGTCCTTCCCTTGCGTTCCTTCCCGTTTTTTTATCTTTATAGAGCAAAAATGGATATGCAAGCATGGTATCCCCAGGAGACATGGGTAGGAGGAGCAACCACAGGTGGAAGAGAAGAGGTTATGTGAAACCAAATATACACCCCGGCAGGAGGGGAGCATATACAAAAGCTAAGTTGGCGTGCTCATTAGCTTTCCTTTGGAACCCACATTTGTCTATCCCTCATGCAACCAAGGTTTCGTATGACAAGTTCTTCATACGGTGGCACCTGGCTGTATTTGTCAGTGCCATCGCTTTGTTTCGAGCCCGCTCAACAAAGTGGGTGGCTGCATCAAGAACTGCTAAGGAAAAACCCACCGGCCACATCGCGACAGTATGCTATTGGTGGCAACCAAAGTACGCAAAGAAACAAAACCATACAAATACCAATTGATAAACCCAAGGTGGATATCATGCATTGGCATAATAAACATCAGTTCAACAAGCACCAAAGCCAGGACAGTACGGATCCTAAAAACGAGATACATTTTGTGTCTTATTACATGGTGACATGGTACCAGGAATGATTCAAGGCTGGTCATGTCGGCCTCCGGGAACCCTTGGAACTGAGAGAACCTTGTCGGTGAGGGGGGCGGCCTTCTCCGTGGCGGCAAAATTGTCAGCACCCGACGACAACTTCTTGAAGCCATCAACAAGGTTGAGGTCCGGATGGCGGAAAGCGAGGTTGCTCAAGACCAAGAAGAGGGCGTCACGAGCAAGCTTCCGGGACTCCTCAGCAAAACAGGCGGCCCTGTCTTCCTCGTACATCCTCAACCCTTCAATCAAGCCTTCAAAGAAAGCGTCAGCTTGACACTTGGAACTTCATGTTGGCTGACGGAGAAAGCCCATCTCTTCATATCCATTTTTGCAATCTGGGCAGTGAGGCGCTCAGCAATGTCAATCAAGTTCTTGATCCAGCTTTCACACTACTAGATTTGATTCTCAAGATTCTCTTCGGCGTCCTTCTAGAGAGTCCGAGCCTTGTTCTGATCCGTCATCAGCAACTTCTGTGGGCACCGACAAACTCAATTTCCTTCTCCAAGGAGCCAAGTCTGGCCTTCATGTCAGAAATGGCGCCATTGGCGGTATCAAGGTCCTGGCTCTTGGAGGAAAGCTGTGATTGCACCTCCTTCAGGATGGTCTCTGCTTTCTGCGCTTTCTCTTTGACAATCGTGATCTCCTTGTCGCTCCTGGCAAGGTCCTCCGTCAACTTGCTCACTTGATGGTCAAGATCAGTCTTGGCGGTAGAAGCGACAACTAGCTCATCAGTAACCTTCTTCAGTTCGGTAGAGGATTCAAGGGTGAGTGCGGCCAGTTGATGACCCACAAGTATAGGGGATCTATCATAGTCCTTTTGATACGTAAGAGTGTCGAACCCAACGAGGAGCAGAAGGAAATGATAAGCAGTTTTCAGCAAGGTATTCTCTGCAAGCACTGAAATTATCGGCAACAGATAGTTTTGTGATAAGATAATTGGTAACAGGTAACAAGTAACAAGTGTAAATAAATTGCAGCAAGATGGCCCAATCCTTTTTGTAGCAAAGGACAAGCTTGGACAATTTCTTATATGAAGGAAAACGCTCCCGAGGACACATGGGAATTATCGTCAAGCTAGTTTTCATCACTTTCATATCATTCACGTTCGGTACTTTGATAATTTGATATGTGGGTGGACCGGTGCTTGGGTGCTGTCCTTACTTGGACAAGCATCCCACTTATGATTAACTCCTATTGCGAGCATCCGCAACTACAAAAGAAGTATAAGGTAAACCTAACCATAGCATGAAACATATGGATCCAGATCAGCCCCTTACGAAGCAACGCATAAACTAGGGTTTAAGCTTCTGTCACTCTAGCAACCCATCATCTACTTATTACTTCCCAATGCCTTCCTCTAGGCCCAAATAATGGTGAAGTGTCATGTAGTCGACGTTCACATGACACCACTAGAGGAGAGACAACATACATCTCATCAAAATATCGAACGAATACCAAATTCACATGACTACTAATGGCAAGACTTCTCCCATGTCCTCAAGAACAAACGTAACTACTCACAAAGCATATTCATGTTCATAATCAGAGGGGTATTAATATGCATAATGGATCTGAACATATGATCTTCCACCAAGTAAACCAACTAGCATAAACTACAAGGAGTAATCAACACTACTAGCAACCTACAGGTACCAATCCCAGGCTATGAGACAAAGATTGGATACAAGAGATAAACTAGGGTTTGAGAGGAGATGGTGCTGGTGAAGATGTTGATGAAGATGGACCCCCTCCCGATGAGAGGATCGTTGATGATGACGATGCCGATGATTTCCCCCTCCCGGAGGGAAGTGTCCCCGGCAGAACAGCTTCGCCAGAGCCCTAGATTGGTTCCGCCAAGGTTCCGCCTCGTGGCGGCGGAGTCTCATCCCGAAAGCTTGCTTATGATTTTTCTTCGGACGAATGACTTCATATAGCAGAAGATGGGCACTGGAGGGCCACAAGGGGGCCCACGAGGCAGGGGGCGCGCCCAGGGGGGTAGGGCGCGCCCCCACCCTCGTGCTCAGGGTGTGGGCCCCCTCTGGTATTTTCTTCGCTCAGTATTTATTATTATTTCCAACAATAACTTTCATAGAGTTTCAGCACTTTTGGAGTTGTGCAGAATAGGTCTCTAATATTTGCTCCTTTTCCAGCCCAGAATTCCAGCTGCCGACATTCTCCCTCTTCATGTAAACCTTGTAAAATAAGAGAGAATAGGCATAACTATTGTGACATAATGTGTAATGACAGCCCATAATGCAATAAATATCGATATAAAAGCATGATGCAAAATGGACATATCAAGTCCCCCAAGCTTAGACCTCGCTTGTCCTCAAGCGGAAGCCGATAACGATAAATATGACCACATGTTTAGAGAGGTGTCGATAAAATGAACTACATACATGAGGGCATCATGATCATTCTTATAACAGCAACATATATGGATATTGTCATATGATTTCTTACACTCAAGTAATAATCTATTCACAATGTCAAGTATGAATCAGAAACTTTATTGAGAACTAACAAACTATAGTCTCAGTCATTGAGGCAATTGCAATTTATCATAACATCAGAAAGAGTCTATGTAAGAGCTTTTTAGCAAGTTCCATACTCAACTATCATTTAGTCTTTCACAATTGCTAACACTCACACAATACTTGTGGTTACGGAGTTTTAATCGGACACAGAGAAAGATAGGGGCTTATAGTTTCGCCTCCCAACCTTTTTACCTCAAGGGTAATGTCAACAATAATAGTTCATGCTAACTTACATCCAATTGGATATATATATATATATATCAGGATCTTTCCAACATATTGTTCTTGCCAAAGGATAAAATGTAAAAAGGAAAGGTGAAGATCACCATGACTCTTGCATAAGGGTAAGAGGTAAAAGTAAAATATAGGCCCTTCGCAGAGGGAAGCAGAGGTTGTCATGCGCTTTCATGGTTGGATGCACGAAATCTTAATGCAAAAGAACGTCACTTTATATTGCCACTTGTGATGTGGACCTTTGTTATGCAGTCCGTCGCTTTTATTTCTTCCATATCACAAGATCGTATAAAGCTTATTTTCTCCCACACCAATAAGTCATACATATTTTGAGAGCAATTTTTATTGCTTGCACCGATGACAACTTACTTGAAGGATCTTACTCAATCCATAGGTAGATATGGTGGACTCTTATGGCAAAACTGGGTTTAAGGGTATTTGGAAGCACAAGTAGTATCTCTACTTGGTGCAAAGAATTTGGCTAGCATGATGGAGAAAGGCAAACTCAACATGTTGGATGATCCATGACAATATACTTTATCTTAGATATAAGAAAACATAACCCATTACGTTGTCTTCCTTGTCCAACATCAACTCTTTAGCATCTCATACTTTAATGAGTGCTCACAATCATAAAAGATGTCCAAGATAGTATATTTATATGTGAAACATCTCTTTCTTTATTACTTCCTATTAATTGCAACGATGACAAAAGCTATGTTTGTCAACTCTCAACAACTTTTAATCATCATACTCTTTCTATGTGAAGTAATTACTCTCCATAAGATCAATATGATCTCTTTTTATTTCTTTTTATTCTTTCTTTTTCTTTTATTCCCTCAAGATCATAGCAGGATAACCAAGCCCTTGACTCAACACTAATCTTTATTATATATAGCTCACGGACTTGATTACATAGAGGAATCATAAAGCAAAAACTCAAAGCTAAATCATACCAAAAACTTTATTCTACTAGATCAAGATACTACTAAAAGGATCGAACTACGAAAAACGGTAAAGATAAGAGGGTGATGGTGATACGATACTGGGGCACCTCCCCCAAGCTTGGCAGTTGCCAAGGGGAGTGCCCATACCAGATACTTAGTCTTCCTTTTTCGGAGGAGGGGATGATGACAGTTGTGTCTTTCGCTTCTTCATATTGTAATTGAGAAGAGCAATTTCCTCCTTTAAATCATCGACCTCCGATTCCAGCTTCAAGATCTTGTCACATAAATCTCCTTTGCTTTTCTGCCGAAAACGAGAAGGAATAGATCGGTTGTTAGATAGTTTAGCCCTCTTAGGGAGACTAGATTTCTTGAACTTCACGTGCATATCCCCAGGTTGAGGTAGAGGGACATCCTCCTCCTCCGAACTTGAATCATTGATCCTCATCAAATGAGCATCCTCCTCCTCATCCGTAGTTTGACCACAAGGAGATAGATCCCCGTAGGTCTTTGGGTCAGGAATGAGGTGTGAGACATAGCTCTCTTCGTCGGAATCCTGAGATGACATCTTGCTCCAAATCTGCTACAGAGACAGCTCGAAACGAAAACAGAGGATAATTGCGTGATACGGTGGTCAAAACCTTCGGGAGATTATATAATAAATTTTTACCGACTGAAAGAAGTATCATGCAAGAAAACGGAGTCCGGAGAGTACACGAGGTGCCCACGAGGCAGGGGGCGCGCCCTCCACCCTCGTGGAGGCCTCGTGTCCTTCCCGGACTGCTTCATATTTTTCTATTTTTCTAAATATTCCAAAATGGAAAAAATTTGCCATTAGAACTGTTTTGGAGTCGGTTTACTTACCATACCACACACCTATTCCTTTTCGGAGTCTGAAACGTTCTGGAAAGTGTCCCTTATGTATTCCTCCGGGGTTACGGTTTCAATAACATTAGTTTCAACATTCATAGGATTACCTGAGATATAATGTTTGATTCTTTGACCGTTCACCACCTTTGGATTTGTGCCTTCGAAGTTGTTGATTTTTATGGCACCGGAATGATAGACCTCCTCGATAACGTAAGGACCTTCCCATTTAGAGAGAAGGTTTCCTGCAAAAAATCTTAAACGAGAGTTGTATAGCAATACATAATCACCTACATTAAACTCACGCTTTTGTATCCTTTTGTCATGCCATCTTTTAACTTTTTCTTTAAACAGTTTGGCATTCTCATAGGCTTGGGTTCTCCATTCATCAAGTGAGCTTATGTCAAATAACCTCTTCTCACCGGCAAGTTTGAAATCATAGTTGAGCTTTTTAATGGCCCAATATGCCTTATGTTCTAGTTCGAGAGGTAAGTGACTTGCTTTTCCATAAACCATTTTATACGGGGACATACCCATAGGATTTTTATATGCAGTTCTATAGGCCCATAATGCATCATCAAGTTTCTTGGACCAATTCTTTCTAGATCTATTAACAGTCTTTTGCAAAATTAACTTGAGTTCTCTATTACTCAATTCTACTTGACCACTAGACTGTGGGTGAAAAGGAGATGCAATTCTATGATTAACATCATATTTATCAAGCATTTTACGAAAAGCACCATGAATGAAATGTGAACCACCATCAGTCATTAAATATCTAGGGACTCCAAACCTTAGAAAAATAACTTCTTTAATAATCTTAATAGAGGTGTTATGATCAGCACTACTTGTTGGAATAGCTTCTACCCACTTAGTAATGTAATCAACAACAACTAAAATATGTGTATACCCATTAGAGGCAGGAAACGGTCCCATATAATCGAAGCCCCAAACATCAAATGGTTCAATAACAAGTGAATAATTCATAGGAATTTCCCGACGTCTACTAATATTACCAATTCTTTGACATTCATCACAAGATAAGACAAACTTACGAGCATCCTTGAAGAGAGTAGGCCAATAAAAACTGGATTGCAATACCTTATGTGCAGTTCTATCTCCAGCGTGGTGTCCTCCATAAGCCTCGGAGTGACACTTGCGTAGGATCTGTTCCTGTTGATGCTCAGGTACACAACTCCTAATAACACCATCTACTCCATCTTTATAAAGATGTGGGTCATCCCAAAAGTAATGTCTCAAATCATAGAAAAACTTTTTCTATTGCTGGTATGTGAAACTAGGTGGTATAAATTTAGTAACAATGTAATTAGCATAATCAGCATACCATGGAGCAGTATGAGAAGCATTTATGACATTTAATTGTTCATCAGGAAAGCTATCATCAATAGGTAGTGGGTCATCAAGAACATTTTCTAACCTAGACAAGTTGTCTGCAACGGGGTTCTTAGCTCCCTTTCTAACAATAATATGCAAATAATTCTTTTAGCAAGAGAACCCATCTAATAAGTCTAGGTTTAGCATCTTTCTTTTCCATAAGATATTTAATAGCAGCATGATCAGTGTGAATAGTTACTTTAGAATCAACAATATAAGGTCTGAACTTATCACAAGCAAATACAACTGCTAAGAATTCTTTTTCAGTAGTAGCATAATTTCTCCGAGCACTGTCTAGAGTTTTACTAGCATATTGAATAACATTTAATTTCTTATCAACTCTTTGTCCTAGAACAACACCTACAGCATAATCACTAGCATCACGCATAATTTCAAAGGGTAAATTCCAATCAGGTGGCTGAACAATAGGTGCAGAAATCAATGCTTTCTTAAGTATTTCATATGCTTCTACACAATCATCATCAAAGACAAATGGCATATCTTTTTGTAATAGATTAGTCAGAGGTCGAGAAATTTTTGAGAAGTCCTTAATGAACCTCCTATAAAAACTGGCATGACCCAGAAAACTTCTTATACCTTTGATGTCCTTAGGACACGACATCTTCTCAATAGCATCAACTTTAGCTTTATCAACTTCAATACCTCCTTCAGAAATTTTATACCCCAAGACAATGCCTTCATTAACCATAAAGTGCACTTCTCCCAGTTCAAGACAAGATTAGTTTCTTCACATCTCTGCAAAACTCGATCAAGGTTGCTCAAGCAATCATCAAAAGAGGATCCATAAACGGAGAAATCATCCATGAAAGCCTCACAAATCTTTTCACAAAAATCAGAGAATATAGCCATCATGCATCTTTGAAAGGTAGCAGGTGCATTACATAAACCAAAAGGCATACGTCTATAAGCAAAAGTATCGAAAGGGCAAGTAAAAGTGGTCTTAGCTTGATCATCAGCTGGCACAGGTATTTGAGAGAAACCAGAATAACCATCTAGAAAGCAAAAATGTGTGTGTTTGGATAATCTTTCTAGCATTTGATCTATGAATGGCAAGGGGTAATGATCCTTTTTAGTAGCTTTATTTAATTTACGGAAATCAATTACCATCCTATAACCTGTAATAATTCTTTGCGGAATCAATTCATCTTTATCATTAGGAACGACAGTAATACCTCCCTTCTTAGGGACACAATGGACATGACTTACCCACTGACTATTAGCAACGGGATAGATTATACCTGCCTCGAGTAGATTTAATATTTCCTTTCTAACCACTTCTTTCATCTTAGGATTCAGCCGTCGTTGATGATCAATAACTGGTTTGGCATCTTTCTCCAAATTTATTTTTTGTTGACATAGAGTGGGACTAATGCCCTTAAGATCATCCAGAGTATATCCAATAGCAACACGGTGCTTCTTCAGAGTTTTCAATAATTTTTCTTCCTCCTTCTCTGAAAGGTTAGCACTAATAATAACAGGATATATCTTCTTTTCATCAAGATAAGCATATTTAAGAGTATCAGGTAAAGGTTTAAGCTCAAACACGGGATCACCCTTGGGTGGAGGAGGATCCCCTAGGATTTCAACAGGCATGTTGTGTTTCAGAATAGGTCCCTCTTTAAAGAATACTTCATCTATTTCCCTTCTTTCATTCCTAAACATATCATTTTCATGGTCTAGCAAATATTGTTCTATAGGATCACTAGGAGGTACGGCAATAGAAGCAAGACCAATAATTTCATCTTTACTAGGCAATTCCTCATCCCGAGGTTGTCTACGAAATTTAGAAAAATTAAACTCATGAGACATATCATCCAAACCAATAGTAACAACATCCTTTTTGCAGTCTATCTTAGCATTAACAGTATTCAAGAAGGGTCTACCAAATATAATGGGACAAAAACTATCTTGTGGGGAACCAAGAACAATAAAATCAGCAGGATATTTAGCTTTCCCACACAAGACTTCAACATCTCTAACAATCCCAATCGGTGAAATGGTATCTCTATTGGCAAGCTTAATGGTGACATCAATTTCTTCTAACTCGGGTGCAATATCATGCATAATTTCTTTGTATAAGTCAATAGGTATTGCACTAGCACTAGCACCCATATCACATAGGCCATGATAACAATGATCTCCTATTTTAACCGAAATAACAGGCATGCCTATCACTGGTCTATGTTTATCTTTAGCACCAGGTTTGGCAATTCTAGCAGTCTCATCACAAAAGTAAATGACATGCCCATCAATATTATCAGCCAAGAGATCCTTAACCATAGCAATATTAGGTTCAACTTTAACTTGCTCAGGAGGTTTATAGGTTCTAGTATTACTCTTACGAACCACGGTTGAAGCTTTAGCATGATCCTTTATCCTAACAGGGAAAGGTGGTTTCTCAACATAAGCAGTGGGAACAATAGGATCATTATATGTGATAGTCTTTTCTTCAACTTTAATAGGTTCAACTACTTTTACTTCTATGGGAGGATGATATTTAAACCACTTCTCCTTAGGGAGATCAATATGAGTAGCAAAGTATTCACAAAAGGAAGCTACTATCTCAGAGTCAAGTTCATATTTAGTGCTAAATTTACAGAAAACATCGATATCCATTAAAGATTTAACACAATCAAACTTAGGTGTTGTACCTGGCTCCTTACCTTCGTCGAGATCATAATCTTCAGAGTTGCGTTTAATTCTTTCCAATAAATCCCATTTGAATTCAATAGTCTTCATCATGAAAGAACCAGTACAAGAAGTATCGAGCATGGTGCGATTGTTGTCAGAAAGCCGAGCATAAAAATTCTGAATAATCATTTCTCTAGAGAGCTCATGATTGGGGCATGAATATAACATTGACTTAAGCCTCCCCCAAGCTTGAGCGATGCTTTCTCCTTCGTGAGGCCAAAAATTATATATATAATTACGATCACGATGAACAAGATGCATACGATAAAACTTCTGATGAAATTCCAATTTCAATCGTTTGTAGTTTCATGATCCCATATCATCACATAGCCTATACCATGTTAATGCATCCCCCTTAAAAGATAAAGGGAAGACCTTCTTCTTGATAACATCATCGGTCATACCTGCAAGCTTAAATAATCCACAAACTTCATCCACATAGATTAGGTGTAAATCGGGATGCAATGTTCCATCTCCTGCAAAAGGATTAGATAGAAGTTTTTCTATCATACCCGAAGGAATTTCAAAGTAAACATTTTCATTTTTAGTAGGTTCAGTAGGTTGAGGAGCAACTCTTTGCTCTACTGGTCGGGGTAAAGATACCCCAAAAAGCCCCTCAGAGGATTACTTTCCATAGTAACAAGTGACAGTAAATTTCAGCACACTATATAAATTTTTTCCTTACCAAATTCAACCTACCAGAGGCGCTTCACTCCCCGACAATGGTGCCAGAAAAGAGTGTTGATGACCCACAAGTATAGGGGATCTATCGTAGTCCTTTCGATAAGTAAGAGTGTCGAACCCAACGAGGAGCAGAAGGAAATGATAAGCGGTTTTCAGCAAGGTATTCTCTGCAAGCACTGAAATTATCGGTAACAGATAGTTTTGTGATAAGATAATTGGTAACGGGTAACAAGTAACAAGTGTAAATAAAGTGCAGCAAGATGGCCCAATCCTTTTTGTAGCAAAGGACAAGCTTGGACAATTTCTTATATGAAGGAAAATGCTCAAGAGGACACATGGGAATTATCGTCAAGCTAGTTTTCATCACGTTCATATGATTCGCGTTCGGTACTTTGATAATTTGATATGTGGGTGGACCGGTGCTTGGGTGCTGTCCTTACTTGGAAAAGCATCCCACTTATGATTAACTCCTATTGCAAGCATCCGCAACTACAAAAGAAGTATTAAGGTAAACCTAACCATAGCATGAAACATATGGATCCAGATCAACCCCTTACGAAGCAACGCATAAACTAGGGTTTAAGCTTCTGTCACTCTAGCAACCCATCATCTACTTATTACTTCCCAATGCCTTACTCTAGGCCCAAATAATGGTGTAGTGTCATGTAGTCGACGTTAACATGACACCACTAGAGGAGAGACAACATACATCTCA
The DNA here is from genome assembly GCF_018294505.1 of Triticum aestivum. Lineage (NCBI taxonomy): Eukaryota > Viridiplantae > Streptophyta > Magnoliopsida > Poales > Poaceae > Triticum > Triticum aestivum. The sequence continues at coordinate 509,926,220 of NC_057814.1, forward strand.
TCAAAATATCGAACGAATACCAAATTCACATGACTACTAATAGCAAGACTTCTCCCATGTCCTCAGGAACAAACGTAACTACTCACAAAGCATATTCATGTTCATAATCAGAGGGGTATTAATATGCATAATGGATCTGAACATATGATCTTCCACCAAGTAAACCAACTAGCATCAACTACAAGGAGTAATCAACACTACTAGCAACCTACATGTACCAATCCCAGGCTATGAGACAAAGATTGGATACAAGAGATAAACTAGGGTTTGAGAGGAGATGGTGCTGGTGAAGATGTTGATGAAGATGGACCCCCTCCCGATGAGAGGATCGTTGATGATGACGATGCCGATGATTTCCCCCTCCCGGAGGGAAGTGTCCCCGGCAGAACAGCTCCGCCAGAGCCCTAGATTGGTTCTGCCTCGTGGCGGCGGAGTCTCGCCCCGAAAGCTTGCTTATGATTTTTCTTCGGATGAATGACTTCATATAGCAGAAGATGGGCACCGGAGGGCCACCAGGGGGCCCACGAGGCAGGGGGGCGCGCCCAGGGGGTAGGGTGCGCCCCCACCCTCGTGCTCAGGGTGTGGGTCCCCTCTGGTATTTTCTTCGCTCAGTATTTTTTATTATTTCCAAAAATAACTTTCGTGGAGTTTCAGGACTTTTGGAGTTGTGCAGAATAGGTCTCTAATATTTGCTCCATTTCCAGCCCAGAATTCCAGCTGCCGACATTCTCCCTCTTCATGTAAACCTTGTAAAATAAGAGAGAATAGGCATAAGTATTGTGACATAATGTGTAATGACAGCCCATAATGCAATAAATATCGATATAAAAGCATGATGCAAAATGAACGTATCACCAGCGTGGCCTTGCGCCTGTCCTCCAAATCCTTGGTACACTGCTAGACAAGAGCCTCTAGTTCCCCATCCTTGCCACAGAGGGTGGCTTCAAGATTCCCTTCCTATGTAGAAATCTCCTTTTCCTTGGCGTTCAATAGCGCTTCGCGCTCCGCCAAGCGGACCTCTCAGGTAGCAATATCTTTTTTGGCCATGGTCTGCACCACCTCTTGCCGCAGAAGGGATTGGAACTATTTGTTGTACCACTGGCACATCTCATTACCTTTATCTTTGAGCTTCCGATCCATGAGGCTGACAGAGTCACGCTACTCCTTAATCGCCTGCCACTTGAGACTATACCTGCTCTGTACATCCTTGATTCCTGTTGCCATGGACTCCAGAAAGGCTAAATCCTTGGCACCGTCAGCAGTGTCGTCAGCTTCTTTGACTCTCTGGGACAGCGGCGACGGAATGCGCCTGGTCTCTTCATCAAGATCCATGCCCACTACAACAGATGAGTCGGGGGCTGCAAGCCCAGGTTGGGCAAGGATCAGTGCTAGTTTGCTTGAGGATGGCTGTGGAACTGCGGCCGAGGTGCCAAACAGGGGAAGAGGACCCATAGTTTGAAGAGGGGTTTTCTCCTCAACCACTGTCTCTGGGCCAGATATATTGCCGGGGGTTTTCTATGCTTCCTTAGAGAATTCTTGGATATTCCCAGCAGTATGCTCATGGACTTCTGCTGCAGCAATCCTAGCGGCCTCCTCGGCAACATCCTTCCTAATGCTAGCCACCTCCTCCAGCAGCTCAACTTCATCGGTTGCCGGGGCTGCAAATAAAATCAACAGACAATGATAATATGATACCAGATATCGCTAAGTCAAAGACCATGAAGCGAAGCAATTCAAGTAAAAAGAGACAAGGGCAAGTGGATTAACAGTGGTGTTTGCTATGGAGGAGCGTCAGCCTCCCTGGCAACGTCAGTTGCCGGCGTTCGGTCCGTGTCCACTCCCTCGGTGGTCGTGACCTCAGCATGAGCAGACCCCTCGGTGGAGGCCCTTGCCGGTGATTTCTCTACTTGGACTTTGGTTGCGGTGGACCCCTCTTGGTGGGCCCCACCCTGGTGGATCTCCTCTCCTTCCTTGGCGGAGGATAAAGCATGTTTCTTCCGCGTCTCGACGAGTGGGCGAAACATGCCCCATGCCTTCATGCCGGGGGCTGGGCTGGGGGCTAGGCACGGGTCCCCTGTCCTATCCCCCGCCAGGCCCGTGCTCGCGAAGGGCCCCGCCGCCGCCGTTTGCTTGGTTCGCTTGGCCCGTTGGGAGAGGGGTTCTTCATCTCTGCCAAGTCAACAAAGAAGATTGAATTAACAACTATCAAGTGCATAGTACCTCAACAAGAAGCTCAACTATTCTCCTTACTCTAGATCCTCAAGCATGGAGCCCAACGCGTACGCCGCAGGCGGCGGGGTAGCTCTACCTCTCTTCAGAGTCTGAGGAGCAGAGCTTCCCAGCAGCTTTAAGCTCGTTGGTGGGCCCGAGGGCTGTGGCGGCATCGAGCTATGCGAGGAAGCTGGGCTTGACCAGGGGCTAGGATCAACCCCCGTAACAACACGTCGCTTGGCGGGTGGAGTCTTTGCCTTCGATAGGTGAGTGGATTGGCGGCGCACCACCTCTGACTTGTCGGTCTTAGAGGCGATCTTCTTCACCCTCTTTGTGACCGTCGAGGAAACATGAGCCGCTTTTCCCCGACTGGTCCGCTTGCGGGGGAGTCGATCTGGATTAGGCCCTAGGGCTTGGTGACTCATTGCAAGCCATTCCTCCTCCACCTCGGGTTGCTTTGCCTCTTCAGCCCAACTTTCCCCTTGGGCTTCTCCTGCAGCGGTGTGATGAGTTCCAGCCTCGGCAGGGTCTTGCCCGGCAAGCTCTTCTGCATCATGCTCCTCGCTCCCTTCCTTAGAAGAGCCTTCACCTTCAGAATCCTCCTCCTCTTCTCTGGGCCTCGCCTTCCCGGCAGCCCGAAGTGCTCTGTCCTCTGCAATCCTCTTTCCGATAAACGCTACCTCTGTCAGGGAGGTGCGCTTTACAAGATCGTTCTCCACCTTGGAAGCCCTTTCTTCCAGACTGGAGACCCACTCTATCTCTGCATCCAATTCTGGCAGTTGCCAATCATCCGCAACTCTGTAGGCGTTGCAGTCAGGCATCCATTTCAGAATCTGGTCCCGGGCAGAGTTGAGATGCAGTGGGATAACCATTGCCAGCAGATGGAATGGCCCAAGGCTACCAAAAAACTGTTCACACAGCCAGCCGTGGTCGTATATCGGCAAGTTGCTGCCGGGGCCTGAGTAAAGGCGCATCCTGTCGGCAGAATTCCCATATTCCCAGGCAAATCTATCCCTCTTCTGCAACGGTGCAATGCGGCGCCGGAGGAAATCAGCCCCCACCTGCTCGATGGTTAGCCCGGCAGCTTTGAGGCGGGCAATCCTGTTTAGCGCCGGGCGGAGCCTGTCATCAGTGAGGCCCAACTTTCTCCAATCGCTGACGCGTGTGATGCATTCAGTCCACACCGCGCAGAACTCCAGGCTGTCCTTATCCTAAATCCAGCACCAATCCGCCCTCCATTCTTCCCATCTGCTGCGCTACTGGCCGGGGAGATAATCCCATTCATCCTTCTTGCCGTGGGGGATCCAGCCTATGTATCCCGAGCGGTGAGATTTATCTTCAACCCATGGGACGAAGAAATGCCTGAACAGTTCCATGTTGGGGGTAATTCCAACAAAGTTCTCGCATAGATGGGCGAAAATTCCCATGCACGCCATTGCATTTGGCGTGAAATCCAGAAGATGGAATCCGTACACCACCATCATGGCACCGAAGAAATCAGAGAAGGGGGAGGTGAGACCGCAGAGGAAGTATGCATAGAAGAAGCGGTACGAATCCGATGGAACCTTGTCCCCCTCCGGCAAGACCACGGGCGCTCCATGCCCTTTCGGGACTTCCCTCCCCCACATATATGCATACTTCGCGATCAGGGTGTTAACATCCAAGTTTGACGGGAAGAAAACCACGTCTTCTTGTCACTTCCTGTCCAGCTCCTCCGCCCTTTTCTTCTTCCCCTCCGTTGTGGTATCTTTTGCGGTGGCCGCCTGCTTCCCCTTCGCACCGGCCGTATTTTCCCCATCTCATGGGCTCACTTGATGGGTAGAAGATCTAGCGGAGCTTTGGGAATGAATGTTGGCGATGGGGGCGGTTGCTTGGCTTGAGGAAGAAGATGAAGGGAGAAGAGACAGATGCGAATCAGCAGCGCCCCTTCGTGTTGCCTTTTTATTGGGAACATGCGCGGGGGCTGGCTCTTCGATATCTTTTCTCAGAAAGTTACCATTTTGCAGGCGCATTACCCATTATCTGCTACTGTTCCACGACCCCACGACCTACGGTAATTACGCAGAGTGGACATTGGATTGACTGGTCATCATGACAACCGCTGCATGAGAAGTATTTCTTTGACACGTGTCCGTGCACTGTTTGGAGCCTAACCCAACGTGCCTAGTGACACGTATGGCTCAAGCCCGGGGGCTTCTGTCGGGGTGCACAAATAGGGGTGTATGTTTCCCCTGACTTGTGCACCGACGAAGAGCTTCAGCCTTGGCAGCCAAAGCTCAACAAAGGAATGGCTACCTCAACATACAAAGCAAGACCAAACCAGAGGAACCGCTCTTTGTGAGATCAAGGAGCAGATCAAGAAGACCAAATCATACAAGACATCAGAGCATCACCTTGAGAAGGCCTCCCTTGCTGGGCAGGAGAGCCTGGCCGGGTCGAGGCCGCCCCAGGGACAAGTCCAAGATTGCCCCGGCAGGCTTGCCGGGGCCGCCAAGGGCAGGGAATCCCGCCAAGGCACCACCGCTCCACCGCACGACGACGCAAATCACTTATCAATGCGGTGTCAAGCCCCCAGATGATTAAGTGGCTTCCACTAAGCACGTGGCAGCCCATTGGAAGACATATTATCCTCACATGACACCCGTCCAGAGGTGTGTCAAACAGATAAGCAGAAGATGACTAAGCGGCACTGCATGCTTGTCGGGCTTCACCCTCAGCATGACACCTAGCAGTGCATTTAATTCACTTTGTCCTAACTACCAGAGTTAGGTATGATATCACTGTTAGCTATCTAATCACTAGATAATGACTGTTTTGCCACTGTGGTTACCCCTTGAGCTATAAAAGGAGGTCCAAGGCAAACTAGAGAGGGATTCAGACCCCCTCACACTTGTACGCGTGTAGCACCTCTACCCGAGGCCACCTTGCCGAGCTCGAGCGCTGCGTGTTGTTGTGATTCCATCATCCAATCCACTAAAAGCAGGAGTAGGGTTTTATGCTTCACAGTGGCCCGAACTTGGGTAAAAACCACCAGTGTCATCGCCGCCGTGTTGTCTCTTGGCCTCCGCTCTTTGTGCAACGTGATCTTCCCCCTTGCTGAACCACAAGGGGTCGATGGCCCCATAGGTGATCGTGTCCACCCACGACACCAACAATCACGCAGGTAGCTAGTCCCCAAAGACAACCACTGCCTGCATGTGGGCCAAACACATATATGGAGTGTTGATGTTTGAATACAGAATGGAACAGCTTTGTTGTGGCACCGTGCCTTGGAACTAGAAGTCCCCACACAGAGCGAGGGTTAGTTGACGACGCATTGTACATATGTATGTCACACCACACTTCAAGCCGATGATGGGGATTCATGCATGCGAGCATAGTATGCGGTCAAACTTAATTAGGTCTGAATCTCACCATGACCTACTATGATAACACGAACCAAAGGAAGAATCCACCATGGTAACCTATCTCTTTGTCGGTCAAAGTGATCATGGATGTCCACACGGGCCCATGAATATATAGGTTTGTTGCCGATAACAACATGATGGAGTGTACCATTCGAAGACAACCACTGCATGCATATGTATGTATGGAGGTGATGCGTGCATATTTGAGTACCATGCACACCATTGATGTGATGTGTGCGTAGAAAATTGTGCAGTCCCCACACAGAGCGAGATTGGTTCATGACGTGTCATGGTACTGCCCACTTCGAATCGGTGGGAGGGAATCATGCATATACATGCATGTGTGCTCAAACTATATCATGTCATCCCAGAGCATGACCTATATATATATCATAGTACAAACCAAAAAATAGCCCCCCTCCTAAGTCAAATTAACCTCTCTCGTTGTTGAGCAAAGTAGTGATGGACCAAGCAGGCCCACGGATGGAAAGCATCGATAACGCTGATAACCACGTGAGTGGGTGCCAGAGGAAAACCACCATCGCTTTGCATGTGGGCCAAACATATGTCTGGAGAGGTTTGTGTGGTTGTGATGTTTGAATACCCAAAATGCACAACTTTGATGTGGCACATGCCTCGAAAACCGTAAAGTCCCCACACAGAGCAAGGTTCATGAATCGTACTACATATGCTGGTCCCATCCCCCTCTTTGACGTATACTATATGCTCCTACCGTAATTCAAACCAAAAAGAATCCTCCTTGATGGTGAAATTAATTAAACTCTCGATGTGTGTCAAAGTGATGCATGCATGGACGACGACCTTGCAGGCCCACAGATGGAGGCATCACACGCGAGTGTCCTAGGATAACCACCACCTACATGAATGTGTCTCAAAGAGGTGTTGTGTGATGTTTGAATAGCCAATGCACAACTTTGATGTGCCACGTGCCTCGGACACCGAAAAGTCCCGACATTGAGTGAGGTGTGTTCATGGACGCGTACGTAGTATATATGCTAGTCCCTTCCCACCTCTTTGACGCGTACTATATACTCCCACCATAACACAAACAAAAAAGAATCAACCTTGCTGGTCAAATTAACATCTCTACCGGCTGTTGGTCGAAGTGATGGATGACGACCTTGCGGGCCCGCAGAAAGTATCACACGCGAGTGAGTGTCGTGTAGGACAACCATCGGCTACATGTGGCCCAAACATGTATGTATGAAAGGGTTGTGTAATGTTTTAAATAACGAATTCACGACTTTGATGTGGCACCTTTCTCACAAAACGTCCAACCCACACGGTGACTCACGACTCATAGTGTACTGCCAACCCCCTAGACACGCGCGCACACAGACACAGACACAGACACACACACACACACACCGCACATCCACCTCAACTACGATGCATGTTAAATTTTCCCACGGTAAACATATGTTACCAAAGGAGGGACATTTTAATTTTGAAAAAAAACCCAGAGATCATTAAGATGTGTTTTACTACACTGACTGATTTTCTAGGGGTATAATGTGCAAAAATCAAATTTGAGCTACATGCACACGTAGCAGTGCACCTAAATGGATTGGAAAAACACATGTGTCTTACTGGGTGCATGTTTACTCCCAGTGGAAGAAATTTCAAACATTGAGAATCTTGATTTTTAAAATCTAGTACATCCAAAACTTATTTGAAATTCATGAAACTTATCGTGTTGTCATATGGACACCAATACACAACGGTATTGTAAATTTTTGTCAAATTTAAGACAAGTTTTGATTTAATCTTTATCTTCTTACAAACAGGAGATTATTAATAATTGGGATCCAATATCGCAAACATATTATTTATTCGAACCATGGGCGTTAGACGAATAATGGATACGTGCCATGCTTCGGTGAAGCAATAAAGCGACATCATTAATCATCAAAATTGAAAAAAATACGTTCCGCCACGCGACCCATGTGCCGTGCGAGTAGTCATGAGTTGACGGGACGCATGCGAGCAGTCCGCTGCGCAGGCAGACTAGGAGGCGTGCGTGCAGGTGTGTGAATTGATGGGAGGCGTGCGAGTAGCTATGTGAAATGATGGTATGCATGCCAGCAGTCCGGTGCACAGGCTCATCGGGAGGCGAGCCAGCAGTCTGGTGCACAGGCTCATCGGGAGGCGAGCCAGCGGTTTGATCGCCGCCCACCTCTCTCCCACTACTCCATATTAATGGCGTCCCCGAGCGGCCGCACCCCCATCCTCGCCACACACACAATCCTCTCTCTCCTCCTGCATCCTTGATGGTGCTCTCAGTCCTCAAAGTCGTCAGTGTATGAGGATGCCACCGAGGCGCCCCACCGGAGGGAGTGGCGACACCGGGGATACTGAAGCACCGGACCATGGCATGAATATGGAGACATAGGTTGCCGTCGCCATCGACGAGGTATCGCTGCACCTTGACATCGTCGACGGTGTTGTGCTTCCACAGCCGGAGCCGGAGGTCCACACTGACTCGGGTGACGACTCGGGCGACGACTTCGGTGACGACTCCGACGACGACGGAGAACCGGTTAGTCATCTATACCCATTTACCTGTCAAATACATCCTAGGGTTTATCTGGTTACTCCTTCCTCCCCCTTTTTGGAATGGAAATCCTATGGTTATGTTCTCTCAATCCATGAAATCTGAGTGAGTTTTGCTAGATCCGTGTAGTGTATTGATTGTTTGAATGGTACAAATGATAAGTGATTAATTGTTTCATCTGTGCAAATGATTTCTGCTAATAATCTGATCAGGGTTAGTGTTCGCGCTAATAATTCCAAGCCAGGTCTTGACAGATGATTTTGAATGACCTACAGATATGTGTGTGCCATTTTTTTTCAAGATTGGTCTGTACATAGACGATTGTGCTTAAAAATAGAACCATAATCTTTCGATATGTCTAAAAGAATAACCATAAATTCCTAATCCTACTTTAAGACACGTAAAAATTGTTTGATGCCAAATTTTGGCAACTGCCAAATGTCCGCTAGAGATAAGTTTGTATTCCAAATTTGACGCCACATTTTTTCACAGTATGTATAGGTGCTATCTGACGATGTCGATAGCGAGGATGAAGATGGCCAGAGGGTTACAAGAGGCAAATCCTCAGGGAGCTTTATCTGGGAATGCATAACAGGCGTATTAGGACATGGAACGGGGGCTTTCGATTCCCATTTTGCAACCAAAAGCTTCATGATGCGTATGAAAGTGTCTTGGCGCATGGAAGAGGACATGCAGTTGGCTCCTTCAGGCAGAAGTATTCTCACAGGGTGGTGCATGCCGCGTACGTGGAGTACCTGGAGAAGCTTCACGATCGTGCCGGCAGATGAGAGTGAATAGTGTATGGCTATGTAGTGTCTTAATTATAAATGTGCTTGGGTATGCTTAATGACGGTTGAACTATATATGGTTGAACTATGCTTGTGTATGCTTATTATCTATGCATGAGTATGTTTAATCTATGTCTAAATGTGGGATATGGATGCAATCAGATCGATTGATGGAATCTACCTTTGTCCTGTTTTATTGGTCCCCTTTGTAATTTGTGCCAAATTTTGACCAAAGATTTAACTGACAAAATGTTAGTGCATGTCAGCAAAAATTATATCGTTGGACTCGTATTTGAACATAGTGTTCAATGATATAATTTTTGGTGACATGCATAAACATTTGTTAGTTAAATCTTTGGTCAAAATTTGGCACAAATTACAAAGGGGACCAATAAACCAGGATAGAGGTAGTACGTCAATCACACACGATTTCCAAACTGGAACCGTGTGCAATGACTTTCATTTTCCCAGTTGCGTCAGTTACACACGGTTGGCTCCAACAAACAGTTGCCACCGAAACTCTTTGTGGGACAGAAAACCCTCGCCACCCAATTCAAAAAAGAAAAGAGAAAACCCTCACCATCCCCATGTCACAAAAACCCTCACCCCGCCCGCCACTCTGATGTCGCTTGAACTACGTCAGTATTTCCCCAAAGAGGAAGGGATGATGCAGCACAACTATGGTAGGTATTTCCCTCAGTTATGAAACCAAGGTATCAATCCAGTAGGAGAACCAAGCAACACTATGCAAACGGTACCTGCACACAAAGAACAAATACTTGCAACCCGACGCGTATAAGGGGTTGTCAATCCCTTCTTCGGGTAACAACGCCAGAAATTAGCAAGTTGACAGGATAAAATTGTGATAGATTGGATAAATAGATCTAGAAATAAAAGATGAAAATAAAAAGTGCAGCAAAGTATATTTTGGGTTTTTTGGAAATATAGATCTGAAAATAAAAGTGGATATAATAGATTAGACAGCAAATATGATAAAGAATAGACCCGGGGGCCGTAGATTTCACTAGTGGCTTCTCTCGAGAAAATAGCACACGGTGGGTGAACAAATCATTGTTGGGCAATTGATAAAACCTCAAATAATTATGACGATATCCAGGCAATGATCAATATATAGGCATCACGTCCAAGATTAGTAGATCGACTCCTTCCTGCATCTACTACTATTACTCCACACATCGACCGCTATCCAGCGTGCATCTAGTGTAATATGTCCATGGAGAAATGGAGTAATGCAATAAGAATGATGACATGATGTAGGCAAGATCTATTCATGTAGGAATAGACCCCATCTTGTTATCCGTAATAGCAATGATACATACATGTCTTGCTGCCCCTTCTGTCACTGGGAAAGAACACCACATGATCGTACCCATCACAAAGCACCTCTTCCCATGGCAAGAAAAATCGATCTAGTTGGCCTAACTAAACCAAAGGTTCGAAGAAGAAATATGAGGCTATAAATAATCATGCATATAAGAAATCAAAGAAGACTCAAATAACTTTCACGGATATATAGATCTAATCATAAACTCAAAGTTCATCGGTTCCAACAAACACACTGCAAAAAGAGTTACATCAAATAGATGTCCAAGAGGCCATTGTATTGAGAATCAAAAGAGAGAGAGAGAGAGAGGAAGCCATCTAGCTACTGCCTACGGACCCACAGGTCTATGATGAACTACTCACACTTCATCGGAGAGGCACCAATGAGGATGATGAACCCCTCCGTGATGGTGTTTAGATTGGATCTCGTGGTTCTAGAACTTGCGGCGACTGGAATTGTGTTTCGTCGACTCCCCTAGGGTTTTTGGAATATTTGGGTATTTATAAGGCAAAGAGGTGGTGCGGGAGGCCACAGAGGTGGGCACAACCCACCCGGCCGCTCCTGGGCGTGCCCTGGGGGTTGTGCTCCCCTCGGGCCTCCCCTCTGGTACTTCTTTGGCCCATCTTGTGTCTTCTGGTCTAGAAAAATTCTCCAAAAAGTTTCTCTACGTTTGGACTCTGTTTGTTATTGATTTTCTACAAAGTAAAAAACAAGCAAAAATAGCAACTGGCTTTGGGCACTATGTCAATAGGTTAGTCCCAGAAAATGATATAAAGTTTCTATAAAATGATTTTAAAACATCCAAGAATGATAATATAATAGCATGGAATAAGCAAAAAATATAGATACGTTGGAGACGTATCAGCATCCACAAGCTTAATTCCTACTCGTCCTCGAGTAGGTAAATGATAAAAACAGAATTTTTGATGTGGAATGCTGCCTAACATGTTCATCACATATTGTTTTCTTTTGTGGCATGGACATTTGGACTTTATTATGGTTCAAAGCACGTTATCCCTAGCCCATTATGCTCAACCATTGATCCATTCATGAAAATACACTCGCATATTAGCTACACCCAATGCTCAAGTACGATCATAGTGCCCTTTAGTTGGTGCTTTATAAGAGAAGATGGAGACTCAAATAAAATAAAAATTGCATAAAGTAAATAGAAAGGCCCTTCGCAGAGGGAAGAAGGGATTTGTAGAGGTGCCAGAGCTCAAAGCTTAAATTGAGAGATAATTTTTTTGAGAGGCATACTTTTCCCATCAACAAAAATGACTGAGTAATTCCCAACACTTTCCTTGCTAGATATATCATAGGTGGTTCCCAAACAGAAAATAAAGTTTAATCCTTTTTCCACCATTCTTTCACAATCCATGGCTAGCCGTATCCACGGGTGCCTTCCATACCGACACTTTCCAAGGAATTTATTATTTGACAACATAAAGTGAATTTCTTTTTCATTTCGGGACTGGGCATCCCTATTACCACCGTACTCTTGTGCAATGACAAGTGAATAAACCCTCATCTTGAGAATAACACATCTAGCATGGAAAATATTGGCCACCCCCTGCTGCTTCATGAGTGGTATGAGCACACAAAAATGAAATTTATTTTGAAAATTTAGAGATGGCGCACACAAATTTGCTTAAAATGGCGCGGCAATACCTTATATAAGTAGGTATGGTGCACTCATATGGCAAAACTGGGTTGAAAGATTTTGGATGCACAAGTAGTATTTCTACTTAGTACAAGTGGAGGCTAGCAAATAGATTGAGAAGCATCCAACCAAGAGACGAAAAATCATATAAGCGAGCATTAAGCATAACTAACACCGAATAATGTAGCACAAGTAGGATGTAATTTCATTGCATAACTATGGACTTTCGTTCTTGCATAGAGAATCACAAACCTTAACACCAATATTCTTACTAAAGCAGAATTACTCACCAACATGACTCACATATCATCATCATCATATCGCAAAACTATTACAAGGAATCAAGTTTATCTTGTCCAATGATCTTCATGAAAGTTTTTATTATATTCTTCTTGAATATCTATCACTTTGGGACTAATTTCATATGTTGCTTTTGATAGTTGAAACAAATCTAAGTGAAGAACCTGAGCATAAAAGTTTTCATCTCTCAAAATAATATAAGTGAAGCATGAGAGAATTTCTTAAAAAATTTACTAACTCTCAAAAAATCTAAGTGAATCATGAGAGCATTTATTCAAAAAATTTAAAGCACACCATGCTAAAAAGAGATATAAGTGAAGCACTAAAGCAATTCCATAGCTCAAAAAAATTATGTGAAGCAAGAAGAGCAATTCTAGCAAATCATAGCATAATTTTGGCTCTCTCAAAAAGGTGTGTCCATCAAGGATAGATGACACAAACTCAAAAGCAAAACAAGCAAAGACTCATATAATACAAGACGCTCCAAGCAAAACTCATGATATGTGACGAATAAAAATATAGCTCCAAGTAAAATACGGATGGTCATTAGAAGAAAGAGGGGATGCCTTCCGGGGCATCCCCAAGCTTAGTTGCTTGTTTCTACTTGGATAATAACTTGGGGTACCAAGGGGCATCCCCAAGCTTAGGCTCTTCTTACTCCTTATTCCTTCATCCATCGTGATCTCACGCAAAACTTGAAAACTTCAATCACACAAAACTCAACAAAACCTTCGTGAGATCCGTTAGTATAAGAAAGCAAATCACCACTCCAAGTACTGTTGCAAACCCATTCATATTTTATTTTTGCATTATAACTACTGTATTCTAACTTTACCATGGCTCATACCCTCAATACAAACCATAGATTCATTAAAATAAGCACACAACAAAAAGAAAACAGAATCTGTCAAAAACAGAACAATCTGTAGAAATCTCACAACTTCGTATACTTATGTAACTCCAAAAATTCAGAAAACTTAGGAAGATGTAGGAAATTTGTATATCAATCTTGTGTAAAAAATTCATAATTTTTTGTTGCTTCTGTGATTTATGAAAATTATTTTACTGGACACAAAAGTTTCTGTTTTCCAACAAGATCAAATCAACTATCACCAAATATAATCCCAAAGGTTTTACTTGGCAGAAAAACTAACTAAAACATAAAAAAATCACAATCTTAACAGAGGCATAATTGCAAACACTAAAGAATAGATAGAAAAAGGTAAAAATAAAAATTATTCATTGGGTTGCCTCCCAACAAGCGCTATCGTTTTATGCCCCTAGCTAGGCATAATGCAAAGATTCAAGTGTTATCATATTTAGTTCTAGATCTAAGAAGCCCTCATTATTGATTCATATGGTGGCCTAATTATTATTCTAGGTAAGTGTTCCATACCCTTCCTTAGTGGTAATTGAAATATAATATTGCCTTCTTTCATATCAATCACAACACCTATAGTGCGTAAAAACGGTCTACCAAGTATAATTGGACAAGACAGATTGCAATCAATATCAAGAACAATAAAATCTATGGGCACACATTTCCTATTTTTAAGAATAAGAACATCATTAATTCTTCCCATAGGTTTGTTAATAGTAGAATCCGCCAAGTGCCTATTAAGTGAACATTCTTCAATATCGGTAAGACCAAGCACATCACATAAAGATTTCAGAATTGTGGAAACACTAGCACCCAAATAAAACAAGGCAAAAAACTCATAATTTTTAATCTTTACTTTGATAGTAGGTTCCCATTCATCATGTAATTTTCTAGGAATAGAAATATCTAATTCCAACTTTTCTTCGAAACCTTTCGTCATGGCATCTACGATGTGTTTAGTAAATGCTTTATTTTGTTCATAGGCATGAGGTGAATTTATCATGGATTGCAACAAAGAAATACAATCAATCAAAGAGCAATTATCATAATTAAAGTCTTTGTAATCCAAAAGAGTGGGCACATCACTAGTTAAAGTTTTGACCTCTCCAAACCCACTTTTATCAATTTTTTCAACAAGATTTTCACCCTCTGAATTATCGGGACGCCTTCTAGCTAAAGTTGACTCATCTTCAGTCCCTTTATCATCCATTTTAATTTTACTAAACAAGGAATCAATAGAAGAAACACCAGTCATTTTAAGATCTTCATCATTTTTATCTTCCAAAGAGATTGGTTTAGCGGCGATATGATTCACTAGGGTAGTTTGTGCATCAGATATTTTTCCTAGCAAATTTTCAGCAAAAGCATATTTAGATAGGAGATTGCAGACTTCTCTACTAATATCATCAAGTTGTTTTGTTATAGCATCTAACACAGTAGAGTGTTCTTTAACTTCCTCGGAAAAATATTTATTGTGCTCAAATTGTCTAGTCATATATTCCTTAGTACTTATTTGAATCTGAAGCAAAATATTGGGGTAAGGAACATCATAGTATTGCCTTTGAGACAGCGTAACTATGAAAACAAGATTACAAATAAAAATAGATCTGACGAGAAAACGGCGAACAAAAAAGAGGGCGAATAAAACGGCAAATTTTGGTGACGTGGGGGAGATGAAAATGAGAGGAAAATGGAAAATAATGTAAATTGCAAGGAGATGAGATTTGTGGTTAGGAACCTGATAGATGTTGATGATGTCTCCCCAGCAACGGCGCTAGAAATTCCTTTTGATGTTGCTTGAACTACATATCCCCAAAGAGGAAGGGATGATGCATCACAGCTACGGTAGGTATTTCCCTCAGTTATGAAACCAAGGTATCAATCCAGTAGGAGAACCAAGCAACACTATGTAAACGGTACCTGCACACAAAGAACAAATACTTGCAACTTGACGCGTATAAGGGGTTGTCAATCCCTTCTTCGGGTAACGGCACCAGAAATTATCAAGTTGACGGGATAAAATTGTGATAGATTGGATAAATAGATCTAAAAAAAAGATGCAAATAAAAGCGCAGCAAAGTATTTTTGGGTTTTTGGAAATATAGATCTGAAAATAAAGGTGGCAAATAATAGATCGGAAAGCAAATATGATAAAGATTAGACCCGGGGGCCGTAAATTTCACTAGTGGTTTCTCTCGAGAAAATAGCACATGGTGGGTGAACAAATTATTGTTGGGAAATTGATAAAACCTCAAATAATTATGATGATATCCAAGCAATGATCATATATAGGAATCACGTCCAAGATTAGTAGACCAACTCCTGCCTGCATCTACTACTATTACTCCACATAGCGACCGCTATCCAGCATGCATCTAGTGTATTAAGTTCATGGAGAAACAGGGTAATGCAATAAGAATGATGACATGATGTAGACAAGATCTATTCATGTAGGAATAGACCCCATGTTATCCTTTATAGCAACGATACATACGTGTCTTGCTGCCCCTTCTGTCACTAGGAAAGAACACCACATGATCGTACCCATCACAAAGCACCTCTTCCCATGGCAGGAAAAATCGATCTAGTTGGCCTAACTAAACCAAAGATTCGAAGAAGAAAGACGAGGCTATAAATAATCATGCGTATAAGAGATGACTCAAATAACTTTCATGGATATATAGATCTGATCATAAACTCAAAGTTCATCGGATCCCAACAAACACACCGCAAAAAAGAGTTACATCAAATTGATCTCCAAGAAATCACACACTTATTACATCGAATGTCTCAAAAGAGAACTTAATACAATAAATATGGCTTAAGGCCATCTAAAAACGATAACAGCGGAAGACTTGGAAGATAAGCGAGTCCATCAACTCCACCGGCATCACTGAGTATAGAAACACGACCTAAGGCACCTTACTCGTTGTCTGAAAAGTCTGCAACATGAAACGTTGCAGCCCGAAAATGGGCCAGCACATGGAATATGCTGGCAATGTAACACATAGAGAGTAATGAACAGAATAATGCTATACTACATGCATATTTGGCTGGTGGAAAGCTCTATGGTTACAGTTTTGTGAAAAGCCAATTTTTCCCTACTGCAAAGGAATAAATTTTATTTAACTATCATGGTGGTTGTTGAACATTGAGAATGGGTGAAACCATCTCAATCCCAATTAAGTTTGAACACTAATCCCAACAAAATTAATTAAAGTAACATGATGAGATTCACATGATAATCCAAGTACTAGATACTCAAGTTGTCCGTAACCGGGGACACGGCTAACCATGATTAGTTTATACACTCTGTAGAGGTTTGCGCACTTTTCCCCACAAGACTCGATCTCCTCCGTTGGGATTCTCGCACTACATGATGTTTGAGAAACGGATGACCGAGACATAGTCTTTCAGAAGAGTTTGCACCTTACGATCGGGTAGACAGTACCACCTACAACCCCTACATCTGCTAGTCTACCACTCTAAGAGTTCACACAACTTAATCAACTATGCTAGAGCCCATAATAGCTTGTGGCTGCACACGGAAGTTTCTAGCATGAATAATCTCATGATCCCTTTGAGCCTGGGTGGCGGTCCATAAAAAAAACAGGCAATCGCTGGAATACCCAGGTGCCTCAATCCACCCAGATGTGTGTTTAAGTAGCCACCTTAAATTGAACCATTAATTAACAATCTCACATCTGTCATGGATACACTCACCCAATCCACGTCTACTAGCATAGCATAGCAATATAAGCAAACATAGAAGTAACTCCCAAGGGTTTGGTAATAAACAGGGCAATAGGTTCTACCTCATCAGCTACTTCCCAACCCATAATTTAATCAGATCCTAATCATGCAATTGTTTGAGGATTGATCTAATGCAATAAAAATGGGTATGAAAAGAGGTATGATCAAAGTGTTACTTGCCTTGCTGATGATCCGTGAAACCTAGGGATTCGAAGTCGCAAGCGGCGCACTCCGGGTACTCTATCGCAAACAAACAAGCATAAAATAAGTACTCGTCTAATGCACAGGTAAAACTCAAATAAGAGATCTAACCAGAAAGTTCAACTTAAGAATTTCGGTTTGCAAAAAGAATCAAATCAAACGAAGCAACGAAAGTCAAACGGCGAAAGAAACAAGCTTCGTTTACTAATCTGGACCTAAGTCAAATTTTACAGTAGAAAAAACTTGTTTGAGTTGGTTAAACAGAAAGAGGGTTTCGAGACGAAACTCTAGGCGCTTGAATCGCCTGATTTCGACTAACGAGCGAAAAGTTAAACCAAAACAAAAAACAGATCAGAAATCGCGATCAGAAATAATCGCGGAAAATCCGAGAAAAAGAAAAACTGACGAACAGTTTAACGAACGGACGTTCGTTAATTGTAACTAAACGATGAACGCGTTCGTTAAAACGAACGAACGAGCGAACGCTCGCTAAATAAGAAAACCGAAAAAACAAAACAAAACCGATCTAAAAAACCTAGGGTTTTCTAAAAAACCGAATCGGTTTTCTTCAGAAAACCGGGATGCGGCGGCTACCTCGGCTCGAGGCTCTAGCGAAGTCCGGCGGCTCCGGCGGGGCGACGGGAGGCGGCGTGGGGCGGCGGGGCTGCGGGCGTCGGCGGCGGCGGCTTTCCCGGCGGCGGCAGCAACCTTGGGTGGTGGGGCGGCTCGGCGGTGGTGCGGCTCCGGTGGCGGGGCTGCGGGTTCGGTGGCGGGGTGAGGGGCGGCGGTGGCTATTTAAGGAGGGGGCGGCGCGGCTTGGGGAAGGGGGCGCCTCGGGAGGCGTGCTCCTCTCGGACTCGGGCGGCGGCGGTCTCCGATCCGGAGACGGCGGCGGGAGGCGATGGCGCGGGCGGGCCGGCCTGGTTCGGCTGGGCTTCGGCCCAGTCGGGCGCGCGGTAGTTAAAAAAAAACAATTCCGCCGAAACTGAGAAAAATTCTAGAAAATAAAATAAAATTCTAAAAATGCCAAAATAAAATTTTCACCGTCTAAATAAAATATTTAGAACAAGATGAACATTTTCTTGGCCCTAAAATGCAATTTTGAAAAACGTGCAATTTTCCTATATTCAAATAGAATAGCAAAACTCCAAATAAATTAAGATTTGATTTTTTATTAAATCCTCAATATTTCTTATTTTTGGGAAAGTCATTTTATTCCCTCTCTCTTATTTTTATAAATGAAATAATTGAAGATAAAATAAATAAAATCAAATAATCCTATTTTCAAAATTTTAGAAAACCCAAATATGAAAATAACGAAATCCCCAACTCTCTCCGTGGGTCCTTGAGTTGCGTAGAATTTCTAGGATCAAACCAAAAATGCAATAAAATATGATATGCAATGATGATCTAATGTATAACATTCCAAATTGAAAATTTGGGATGTTACACGTATCAACTCCCCCAAGCTTAAACCTTTGCTTGTCCTCAAGCAATTCAGTTGATAAACTGAAAGTGATAAAGAAAAACTTTTACAAACTCTGTTTGCTCTTGTTGTTGTAAATATGTAAAGCTAGCATTCAAGTTTTCAGCAAAGATTATGACTAACCACATTCACAATAACTCTTAGGTCTCATGTTTACTCATATCAATGGCATAATCAACTAGCGAGCAATAATAATAAATCTCGGATGACAACACTTTCTCAAAACAATCATAATATGATATAACAGGATGGTATCTCGCTAGCCCTTTCTGAGACCGCAAAACATAAATACAGAGCACCTTTAAAGATCAAGGACTGACTAGAGATTGTAATTCATAGTAAAAGAGATCCAGTCATAGTCATACCCAATATAAATTAATAGTAATGAATGCAAATGACAGCGGTGCTCTCCAGTTGGTGCTTTTTAATAAGAGGGTGATGACTCAACATGAAAGTAAATAGATAGGCCCTTTACAGAGGGAAGCAGGGATTTGTAGAGGTGCCAGAGCTCGGTTTTAAAGCAGAGATAAATAATATTTTGAGCAGCATACTTTCATTGTCAACATAACAACCAAGAGATGGCGATATCTTCCATGCTACACACATTATAGGAGGTTCCCAAACAGAATGGTAAAGTTTATACTCCCCCTCCACCAACAAGCATCAATCCATGGCTTGCTCGAAACAACGAGTGCCTCCAACTAACAACAGTCCCAGGGAGAGTTTTGTTTGCAATTATTTTGATTTAGTTTGCATAAAGCATGGGACTGGGCATCCCGGTGACCAGCCATTTTCTCGTGAGTGAGGAGCGGAGTCCACTCCTCTTGAGAATAACCCGCCTAGCATGGAAGATACGGACAACCCTAGTTGATACATGAGCTATTCGAGCATACAAAACAGAATTTCATTTGAAGGTTTAGAGTTTGGCACATACAAATTTACTTGGAACAGCAGGTAAATACCGCATATAGGAAGGTATAGCGGACTCATATGACATAACTTTGGGGTTTAAGGAATTGGATGCACAAGCAGTATTCCCGCTTAGTACAAGTGAAGGCTAGCAAAAGACTGGGAAGCAACCAACTAGAGAGCGACAACAGTCATGAACATGCATTAAAATTAATAAACATTGAGTACAAGCATGAGTAGGATATAATCCACCATGAACATAAGTATCGTGAAGGCTATGTTGATTTTGTTTTAACTACATGCGTGAACATGTGCCAAGTCGAGTCACTTAAATCATTCAAAGGAGGATACCACCCCATCATACCACATCACAACCATTTTAATAGCATGTTGGCACACAAGGTAAACCATTATAACTCATAGCTAATCAAGCATGGCATAAGCAACTATGATCTCTAATTGTCATTGCAAACATGTTTATTCAAAATAGGCTGAATTAGGAACGATGAACTAATCATATTTACAAAAACAAGAGAGGTCGAGTTCATACCAGCTTCTCTCATCTCAGTCAGTCCATCATATATCGTCATAATTGCCTTTCACTTGCACGACCGAACGATGTGAAAATAATAGGAGTGCACGTGCATTGGACTAAGATGGAATCTGCGAGCATTCAATAAACAGGAGAAGACAAGGCAATATGGGCTCTTGGTTAAATCAACAATAATGCATATACGAGCCACTTCAACAATTTAATCATGATCTTCTCGTATCGACCCCCAAAGAAAAGAAATAAAACTATTTACACGGGAAAGCTCCCAGCAAGCAAAAGAAGAACGGGAAATGTTTTTGGGTTTTCTTTTTAATTATTACTACTACAGCAAGAAAAGTAAACTAACTAAAGGCTACACTATTTATTTTGGTTTTTCTTAAGGTTTATCAAACACAAAAGAAGAAAGCAAGACAAAGAAAATAAACTAGCATGGATATTACAGTGAAAGAGTATGAGCACCGACAACTAGCAATGAGTGTGTGGACATGAATGTAATGTCGGTGAGAAATACGTACTCCCCCAAGCTTAGGCTTTTGGCCTAAGTTGGTTTATTGCCACGGGTGGCCTGGCGGATATCCATAGTTGTAACCGGGGTCGTACTATGATGAAGAAGACTCTGATTGCCACTGGTTGGCAATCATCTCCGGATCCCACTGGTAGTTAGACTGTCGTGGAGGTTCAAATTGTGGTTCTGGCTCCGTGGCTGATGTAGGGTTCCGGTAGGCGTGAATGGCCGCCAGCGGAACGAGATACGGACCTGCAGATAAATCAAACAAGGAAAGAGCAGGCAAGGTAATAGTCTCAGGGTGATGTTTATCAAAGAACAATTTGTATTTAAGCGCCCCTTCCCTATTCTTAACAATAAAGTCATGTGCTACCATACTCTTATAATCTAAATAAACAGTGGGCAGCAATTTTTCTTCTTTTTCATAGTGTGCAGCAAGGCGTGAAGCATAAATACCTCCAAAGATGGGCCCCTTTGTACGGTTCAAACTTAACCGTTTGGCAATAATACCGCCCATACTAACAGTATTATCACAGAATAAACCATGGAACAAAATAATAATATCAGGAACACTAAGGTTTCCACAGTTTCCGCGACCAATTAAGCAACGACTAGCAAATATGGCAAAGTAGCATAAAACAGGAAAATGTATGCTAGTGATTCTTGCATCGGAAACCTTCCTAGTTTCCCCTACAGTAATAGTGTCAATAAACCCGTCCACATCTTTCCGATGTGGTTCCTCTAAGCTACCCTCGAAAGGTATTTAGCAAACCTTGCAAAATTCATGTAGTGACATCTTCTTAACCACATCATATAAATGAAACTCTACCGAAGGAGGTGATTCCTTAGGATAATAGTAGAAGTTTTGCACAAAAGTATTCGTGAGTAAGAGATACTGTTCGCGTTGGTCGCGGAGGAAGTCGGTGAGGCCTGCATTCTCAGCCAATTCATAAAAATCATCATAAATCCCGGCTGCCCTCAAGAAATCATTGGAAGGCCATTCACAACCTCTGCGGTGCGAGGCAAGTTATATTTGGGCCTCTGTGCTTCTTCACTTTGCTTTTCCTTCGAGCTTCGGCTCGATGAGCCCCTCAAAAATCTCTTCATTATTTTCTGAAAAATTCTGAAATTTTTAGTAACTTCAAATAAAAGTGAACCAGGCTCAACAAAATTGATAGCAACTACTCCTACAAGTGCCTAGAGACTATATCAAGCATTAGAACTACGTGGAACCATATAAATTTGACATGCAAGCTCAAGAACATGGTCACCTAGGCAGCACAAATTTGCAATGAATAAAGCTCTAGAACAAAAACTAATTGGACCAATGGAGAAGTCACATACCAAGGAACAATCTCCCCAAGCAGTTTTGTGAGAGGTGCTTTGAGCAAGGAGATCGAAAATCGCAGCAAAATGAGATAGAACTCGTGCTTGAGCTGGATGGTGATTTTTTTGGGAGGAAGAAGAAGTGTGTGGGTGCAGGAATAAGTGGAGGGGAGCCACCATGGGCCCACGAGGCAGGGGCGCGCGCCCTGGACCCTCGTGGCCAGGTGCTTGCTCCCCCTACTGTGTTCTCAGCGCCAGATATTCTCAAATATTCAGAAAAAATCATATTCCATTTTCAGGGCATTTGGAGAACTTTTATTTTCAGGGTATTTTTATATTGCACGGATAATTCAGAAAATAGACAGAAAAATACTATTTTTACTTTATTTCAACTTAATAACAGAAAGTAGAGAGAAGGTACAGAAGGTTGTGCTTTCTAATTTCATCCATCTCATGCTCATCAAAAGGAATCCATTAACAAGGTTGATCAGGTCTTGTTAATAAACTCATTCCGAATAACATGGAACCGGAGAAATTTTGAATAACACTATCTTACCTCAACGGGGATATGCACATCCCCAATAATAAGAATATCATATTTCTTCTTGACAGTAGGAAGAGGAAATTCAAAACCTCCAAAAATAATCGATGGAATTTTTCCAATAGAATTGATACTGTGGATTTGAGGTTGTTTCCTCAGAAAGTGTACCGTATGCTCATTACCATTAACGTGAAAAGTGACATTTCCTTTGTTGCAATCAATAACAACCCCTGTAGTATTCAAAAAGGGTCTTCAAAGAATAATATACATACTATTGTCCTCGGGAATATCAAGAATAAAAAAGATCGTTAAATTAGTAACATTTGCAACTACAACAGGCACGTCCTCACAAATACCGATAGGTATAGCAGTTGATTTATCAGCCATTTGCAAAGATATTTCAGTAGGTGTCAACTTATTCAAATCAAGTCTACGATATAGAGAGAGAGGCATAACACTAACACCGGCTCCAAGATCACATAAAGCAGTTTTAACATAGTTTCTTTCAATGGAGCATGGTATAGTGGGTACTCCTGGATCTCTTAGTTTCTTTGGTATTCCACCCTTAAAAGTATAATTAGCAAGCATGGTGGAAATTTCATCTTCCGGTATCTTTATTTTATTAGTGACAATTCTTTCATATACTTAGCATAAGGATTCATTTTGAGCATATCAGTTAATCGCATACGCAAAAAGATAGGTCTAATCATTTCAGCAAAGCGCTCAAAATCCTCATCATCCTTTTTCTTGGATGGTTTGGGAGGAAAAAGCATGGGTTTCTGAACCCAAGGTTCTCTTTCTTTACCATGTTTCCTAGCAACAAAGTCTCTTTTATCATAACATTGATTCTTTGATTGTGGGTTATCAAGATCAACAGCAGGTTCAATCTCTACATCATTATCATTACTAGGTTGAGCATCATCATGAACATCTTCATTAGTATTTTCACTAGGTTCATGTTCATTACCAGATTGTGTTTTAGCATCAGAAATAGAAATATCATTTGGATTCTCAGGTGTTTCAGCAATAGGTTCACTAGAAGCATGCAAAGTCCTATCATTTTTCTTTTTCTTCCTTTTAGAAGGACTAGGTGCATCAATATTATTTCTCTGAGAATCTTGCTCAATTCTCTTAGGATGGCCTTCAGGATACAAAGGTTCCTGGGTCATTTTACCAGTTCTAGTAGCCACTCTAACAGCATAGTCATTATTCTTACTATTCAATTCATTGAGCAAATCATTTTGAGCTTTAAGTACTTGTTCTACTTGAGTGGTAACCATAGAAGCATGTTTACTAATGAGTTTAAGTTCACCTTTAACTCTAGACATATAATCACCCAAGTGTTCAATCATATCAGCATTTTTTTAATTGTCTACCAAAATAAGCATTAAAATCTTCTTGCTTAACCATAAAGTTATCAAACTCATCCAAACATTGGCTAGCAAACTTAGTAGGAGGGATTTCAGCTTTATCATATCTATAGAGAGAATTTACCTTTACTACCTGTGTCGGGTTATCAAGACCATGTGTTTCTTCAACGGGCGGTAAATTAAGACCATGTATTTCTTCAATAGGAGGTAAATTCTCAACATCTTCAGCTTTAATACCTTTTTCTTTCATCGATTTCTTTGCCTCTTGCATATCTTCAGGACTGAGAAATAGAACACCTCTTTTCTTCGGAGTTGGTTTAGGAATAGGCTCAGGAACTGCCTCAGGAAGTGTCCAATTATTTTCATTTGTCAACATATTATTCAATAGAATTTCAGCTTCATCTGGTGTTCTTTCCCTGAAAATAGAACCAGTACAACTATCCAGGTAATCTCTGGAAGCATCGGTTAGTCCATTATAAAAGATATCAAGTATTTCATTTTTCTTCAGAGGATGATCAGGAAAAGCATTAAGTAATTGGAGAAGCCTCCCCCAAGCTTGTGGGAGATTCTCTTCTTCAATTTGTAGGAAATTATATATATCCCTTAAAGCAACTTGTTTCTTATGAGCAGGGAAATATTTAGCAGAGAAGGAATAAATCAAATCCTGGGGACTACGCACACAACCAGGATCCAGAGAATTAAACCATATCTTAGCATCACCCTTTAATGAGAACGGAAATATTTTAAGGATATAAAAGTAGCGAGTCCTCTCATCATTAGTGAATAGGGTGGCTATATCATTTAATGAAGTAAGATGTGCCACAACAGTTTCAGATTCATAGCCATAAAAAGGATCAGACTCAACCAAAGTAATTATATCAGGATCAAAAGAGAATTCATAATCCTTATCAGTAACACAGATGGCTGAAGTAGCAAAAGCAGGGTCAGGTTTCATTCTATCATTAAGAGATTGCTGCTTCCATTTAGCTAATAATTTCTTAAGATCACTTCTATCATTGCATGCAAGAATAGCTCTAGCAGATTCTTCATCCAGAACATAACCCTCAGGCACAACAGGCAATACATATTTATTAGGGGGAGAGTCTTCATCATCACTATCTTCAATATTATCAGTTTCAATAATTTCATTCTCTCTAGCCCTAGCAAGTTGTTCATCAAGAAATTCACCAAGTGGCACAGTAGTATCAAGCATAGAAGTAGTTTCATCATAAGTATCATGCATAGCAGAAGTGACATCATCAATAACATGCGACATATCAGAATTAATAGCAGAAGCAGGTTTAGGTGTCGCAAGCTTACTCAAAACAGAAGGTGAATCAAGTGCAGAGCTAGATGGCAGTTCCTTACCTCCCCTCGTAGTTGAGGGATAAATTTTTGTTTTTGCGTCTTTCAAGTTCTTCATAGTGACCAGCAGATATAAATCCCAGGTGACTCAAAGAATAGAGCTATGCTCCCCGGCAACGGCGCTAGAAAATAGTCTTGATAACCCACAAGTATAGGGGATCGCAACAGTTTTCGAGGGTAGAGCATTCAACCCAAATTTATTGATTCGACACAAGGGGAGCCAAAGAATATTCTCAAGTATTCGCAGTTGATTTGTCAATTCAACCACACCTGGATAACTTAGTATCTGCAGCAAAGTATTTAGTAGCAAAATAATGTGGAAGTAACGGTAACAGTAGCAAAAGTAATATTTTTGGGTTTTGTAGTGATTGTAACAGTAGAAACAGAAAAGTAAATAAGCAAAGAAAATATGTGAAAAGCTCATAGGCATTGGATCGGTGATGGAGAATTATGCCGGATGCGGTTCATCATGTAACAGTCATAACATAGGGTGACACAGAACTAGCTCCAATTCATCAATGTAATGTAGGCATGTATTCCGAATATAGTCACACGTGCTTATGGAAAAGAACTTGCATGACATATTTTGTCCTACCCACCCCGGCAACGGCGCCAGAAAATAGTCTTGATAACCCACAAGTATAGGGGATCGCAACAGTTTTCGAGGGTAGAGTATTCAACCCAAATTTATTGATTCGACACAAGGGGGCCAAAGAATATTCTCAAGTATTCATAGTTGAGTTGTCAATTCAACCACACCTGGATAACTTAGTATCTGTAGCAAAGTATTTAGTAGCAAAATAATATGGAAGTAACGGTAACAGTAGCAAAAGTAATATTTTTGGGTTTTGTAGTGATTGTAACAGTAGCAACGGAAAAGTAAATAAGCAAAGAACAATATGTGTAAAGCTCGTAGGCATTGGATCAGTGATGGAGAATTATGCCGGATGTGGTTCATCATGTAACAGTCATAACATAGGGTGACACAGAACTAGCTCCAATTCATCAATGTAATGTAGGCATGTATTCCGAATATAGTCATACGTGCTTATGTAAAAGAACTTGCATGACATGTTTTGTCCTACCCTCCCGCGGCAGCGGGGTCCTAATGGAAACTAAGGGATATTAAGGCCTCCTTTTAATAGAGTACCGGAACAAAGCATTAACACATAGTGAATACATGAACTCCTCAAACTATGGTCATCACCGGGAGTGGTCCCGATTATTGTCACTTCGGGGTTGCCGGATCATAACACATAGTAGGTGACTATAGACTTGCAAGATAGGATCAAGAACTCACATATATTCATGAAAACATAATAGGTTCAGATCTGAAATCATGGCACTCGGGCCCTAGTGACAAGCATTAAGCATAGCAAAGTCATAGCAACATCAATCTCAGAACATAGTGGATACTAGGGATCAAACCCTAACAAAACTAACTCGATTACATGATAGATCTCATCCAACCCATCACCGTCCAGCAAGCCTACGATGGAATTACTCACGCACGGCGGTGAGCATCATGAAATTGGTGATGGAGGATGATTGATGATGATGATGGCGACGGATTCCCCTCTCCGGAGCCCCGAACGGACTCCAGATCAGCCCTCGCGAGAGGTTTTAGGGCTTGGCGGCGGCTCCATATCGTAAAACACAATGAATCCTTCTCTCTGATTTTTTTCTCCCTGAAAGTGAATATATGGAGTTGGAGTTGAGGTCGGTGGAGCGTTAGGGGGCCCACGAGGCAGGGGGCGCGCCCAGGGGGCAGGCGCGCCCCCGCCCTCCTGGACAGGTGGAGGCCCCCTGACGTGGATTCTTCTTCCAGTATTTTTAATATTTTCCAAAAATATGTTCCGTGGAGTTTCAGGTCGTTCCGAGAACTTTTGTTTCTGCACATAATAACACCATGGAAAGTCTGCTGAAAACAGTGTCAGTCCGGGTTAGTTCCATTCAAATCATGCAAGTTAGAGTCCAAAACAAAGGGCAAAAGTGTTTGGAAAAGTAGATACGACGGAGACGTATCAGCGATGTGGTGCTCTGACTCATACAGGATCAGACTGATATCCATAAGTTATCCCCGCCTTGGGAAGGACCCTTTGTGGTCAGCAAGAATCTGCATAACGGGTCATACTACCTTATAGATATTCGAGAGCACAAAGACTCACGTAAATCGGAGGAGGAGACCCGCCGGCCGTGGAATATCGCTCATCTTCGGCCTTATTATACTTGAGCCACAGGCGCTGCTTATGTACATAGTTATGACAATGTATATATTATGATCAATATAATAACCGGAGCCTCAGCTAAAGCGGGGTATCTGTTGTTTTTCTTACATCATGTGTGGTTACATGGGGGCTTCTGTTTATAAAGCGGCATCCGGCTTACCCCTTGATTCAGCTTATAAAGCCATATATAAAAATCACTTGGGGGCTTGGTCGTATTCGAACCATAGCTACACCTTTTGATCAGCGCAAGGCCACATGGAAAATCACTTGGGGGCTTGGTCGTATTCGAACCATTGCTACACCTCTTGATCGGCTCAAGGCCAAAAGAAAATTACTTAGGGGCCAAAGAGAGTGTTGCAAAAGCACAACTCAAACATAGGCACCCACCGAGCACAACTGAAAATATTGCTAGGGGATTCTTTGCTTCGCAATGAACAAAGAATCTACACTTGTAATAGGCTATCAAGCCACGGCTTGGAAGCCAGGTGTATTCACCTAAAACCCCGGGTTATCCTGCCTTATTAAGTAAGCAACTCCATCCAGGTAAACCTGGTATGACCCGTCGAATTTTTGATAAGTCAATCTCATAGACCCTGAACTTGTCAAAGTTAAAACGACGATTGGTTAAAGATTGAGGTCCATCTTAAAAGGCTTTGTAAAATGGTTTAACTCAGTGGCCTGGCAGCCCATGAAAAGCCTCGATTTGGGGCCTGGCAGCCCGTGAAAAGCCTCGACTGCAAGTTTTCATATGCTTTTATTTGCCAAGTTTTTTCTCTTTTGATGGCATTTATAATGTTTTTGATAAACCGGCGTTCATTAACCCGGCTTGGCTTTCAACTACAAGTTGTCAGTACAGGATTAGTTATAATCCGGCGCTTATTAACCCGGTCTGGTTTCGACTATAAGTCGCCAGTATTATATATGGATAAACCGGTGTTTATCACAACCCGGTACGGTTTTATCATAAACCGGCACAATATGAAAGGAGTTATCCGTACTCATGATTAGGGGTATCACCCTTACTACAAAAGTTGGTCAACCAACGATGTAATTCAATGTCACAGGTATCATTTATTTTCACATTTGATTATCTTTTTACAGCCTTGGTTATAAGCCCTGGCTAGGTATTTGGGCATCATGACCCGTCCGACGGTAAACCGCCAGGACATTTTCAATTTCTCGTATGCAGGAGCAGCTCCGGATTATGAACATCATATATCTTAAGCATGGTGAGTTAACGGTGTCAAGCAAAATAAATATGCACGATGCCATAGCAGACCAAGTGTTTGAACTAGCCTATTACAAGGCATTTCAGTGCCCAAAAGAATAATTGTTTTCGGCAAGTATTGCAGCACGCGGAATGCTAAATCGGCCTCTGGATCATGACTCATCACCAGACTGCCCTGACAGTTGTGGATCGCCTTGTGCCAGTTCGTCCTCTTCTCTACCCAACGGCTGGAAGTCAATGGTGGCCCAATCGATCCGGCTAGGGCTTGGAACACAGCTTCATCGCTTATAAGTGTGAACAGTTCAACGTCAGGGGCATAGGTGTGCTTACGGATTGGCGGGATAAGATTTTGAGCCTCAGGAGTTGGTGCAGCAACCCGTTTGTTGTTGACGTCATAACTCGCCTGGTAATATGAAAGATCAGCTTCTTCCGCCAACTGGCAAGCCAGTGGACGTACTTCCTGGTTTATGGCTCGGAGGTCATCATTGCCAAATTCTGATCTGTCTTCTTTTAAGCTTGGATAGCCTTTACCCACATCCACCGGATCAAGATCAGGCACCCATGCTTTTGCCCGGGTTAGCACGGTCAGAGCACCAGCCCTTGCAGCAGATCTCTTTAGCTCTTCTACCCGGGCAGGCAGCATGGACAGCCTTTCTAAGGTCTCCTTGATTAAAGTTGGGGGCGGCTTGTTGTGAGAAGCGGTGCAGATGATCCGATGCGCGCCGGTATATAACTGCTCTATAAGAGTATAGGTAGCCTTCAGTTTCTTCTGTACGTCAGAGCCCAGATGACTAATGCGAGTTCCTGCGTCATTACAAACATCAGTAAACCAGCAATGTATTTTATGATATGTTGAAAACTTAAAGCCAGGATATTTACCAAACACAGCAGCAGTCATGGCATGTATTTGCCGCTTTACACCAGTCAGCTCATCTACCACCGGTTTAAGAGCTGCTTCTGCGTCCTCGGCTCTTTTCTGCAATGCGGATTTTTCTGTGTCCCAATCCGCCCGCTCCTTGTTGAAACTCTCCTTCAGCTTTTCCATAGCGGCTAAGGCACTGGTCAGCTCATCTTTGGCTTTGGTGGTTTCTGCTTGCTGGGACTTGATGTTTTCTTGCAGATCAGCGGCTTGAGTTTCCTTTTTGCTTAGCTCAGCCTATAAGAGACAGACATATCATGAGTTGGCAGTGCATATTTGAAGTACCAAGCACATAACAAGTTATGCACCTGATACTTGGGGGCTAATGCATATTTGCTCGTTACCAGCAATTTCTACAAGTCTCAAGCGCAATACAAGTATTACTCTTGGCACTTGGGGGCTAATGTATGTTTGCTCAAAGTAATGTTATGGATATTCTTCTAAAAGACCCGGTTCATCTTCATAAGTTAAACCGGCCCTTGGGGACTACACCGGCGAAAGTTACAATATTACAATTCTAAAGTACCAGTTCATCTTAAAAAGATAACCCGGCCCTTGGAGGATAAGCATGCAAAGTTGAGATATTACAAAGTCCCAGTTTAGATGAGTATCATAAACCGGCACTTGGGGGCTACTGGAGTTAATATTTGGAATTGGACATAAGAGAGAAGCAGTTATGCAGTTACCTCATATCGCTCCTTCATCAGATTCACTAAACCGGCTTCAAAGTCGCGGCTTGTGTATAGATGGTTTAAAAAACCAGAATGGATGTCTTGGGTGTTGAGGTGGGCATAGGTTGACAAATCTGTGTTCCATTTGCCTTTTCCCATAGCAGAAAGCTCGTCCTTGGCACTATGCTTTGATAAAGCAACAGGATTGCCAGGAGTGGTGTGGCCGACGCCAGTAATCATAATGTCATCTTCTTTATCATCAACAGCCTTCACTGGAGTTGATGGTTTATCAGCAGCCTTAGCTGGACTGGCCGGTTTATCATCCATCCGAGCTGGACTAGTTGGTTTATTAGTGTGACTTGTGGTGTCAACTTCTGCTTGTTCAACTATGAAGTCATAGTCTTGAGGTGGCGGGTCATCATGAATAACGTTAGTATTTGTTCCTTCCAGATCTGGAGTCTACTCCGGTTCAATAACCACATTATCATCAGCCGGTTTATTTAACCGAGCCTTCTTGCTGGGTCTAGGCTTGGCACTGAGAAGAACAAACATAAAGGTCAATACGTCAGGTGAACATAAGGTATTAAGAATAAATTTAAGGCATAGCTCACCCAGGAACTGTCTTGAGGGTTGGAAGTTGTGTGGCCGTTGACTTGCCAGAGGATGAGTGAGGTGTTCCCTGATAATACGAATCAGACGGATTAAGAGGCTGTCGAAAACAACCCGCCTTGGGGCAAGAAGTGTCAAGAGTATAAGAGACCTCTGATCGATGTTTCCGAACCGGAGTGTTCGGTAAACCGGCGGAGGTAACTACCTGGTCGCTGTGCCGGGTTGTGCGGCGGGCTTCGTGTTGCTGCTTCTTCAAAAGAAAGTTTGGGTCCAAGTGAGCTAGGGGGTAAGAAAATTATACTTTCCGGTTTGCTTGACGGATTTTCTGGGTTGGCAGAGGATCTGAACCGGAGGAAAGGATAATTACCTCTACGTCGTCAGCTTGGCTTCCTTCAGCGTCGTCCTGATAATAGTCATTGTCAATGAGGTGTATGAAAAATGAACCAAGAGAGTCAAGTTCTACCTCTGAATCCGGATTAGCCAAGTCAGTATTGTCGGCATTCTGGGAACGGGGGTCCCCAGACTTGCCTGCCTGCGGCCCACATCGTGGCTAAGCGGCAGGCCGTACGGCCCATCTTCATCAACAAGGCGTCCAAGACCCTCGCGAGGGTCCAAGCTTCACGAGGCAGACGACGCAAGACCTCCTCTGGAGTGGCCTGGTCTGGCAGGCTCACGAGGAGCGGAGATATCAAGGCGGGGCAAACCTCACGAGGCTCTCGTGACGTGAGCCATGACGAACGGCACCAGGCGGGCGCCAGGGCGCACAGCGTCCTTATTTCCTCTTTGGTGCTAAGGAGGCTAGTGCAGGCGAAGTGTACCGAGGGATCAGGCAAAGGTTGCTATATTGGTGCAACGAGACCAAGACTAGGAGGACGGCGAGACGGAGGTCATCATGGAGCCCAAGACGGCGTCACCGCCAGGGCTTTTCGCATGCGAAGACCGCTTTTGTCAGGATAGCTTGTACTAGCTGTCCCCCTTCAAATTTGTGCGCAGTTGTTGGCTCCCTTCCCGCTCAATATTTGGGAAGAGGACCAAGGCCTATATAAGTAGAGTTAGCCCCCACAGTAGGGACATCGAATCCTCACGCGCACAAGTTCATACGCGCACAAGAACACCTCAACCTCAGGAGGCTGTTCTTCCCTTGTACTGTTCATCATCAGCCCGAGAGGCAATCCACCACCACCACACTGGAGTAGGGTATTACACCACAACGGTGGCCCGAACCAGTTTAAACCTCGTGTCTTTCTGTGTTGCGAGTTTGTCGAGTTCGTCCGCGAGATCTTTGCGAGCTAGGGCGTAGATCGGTAGGAGGGAAAGGCTTCACGCGCACCCCAGAGTTCGAACCTTAAGGGTTTGCCGGAACCCCACATCCTACATTTGGCGCGCCAGGTAGGGGTGCGCCGGAGCTTCTTCTCCACCAACCAGTTCGCCGACGCTCCACAGCCACGATGTCCGGCGACTCAAGGGCCGGCTCCGATCGCTGGGCAGCCTGGCCAGCCCGGGCAGCGCCGCCTGTCCATGAAGACCTCGACCCCGCACTCCAGGCGGCGTGAGCACCGCCAAATTCCGCCGGGCGCGGACAGCGCGACCAGGCGTCATCCACCCTCACCCCGCGGCAAGTGCGAGCCGCGGCAAGAGCGGCGAGCCATGCCGTGGCAACGGCACCGCACTCACGACGGGAGCAAGCAAACATGCGGGCGGCACTCACAGTGGCAAGAGAGCTGCCGCGGTGCAGACTAATGGAGAGCGGCCGGGATACGCTGCTGGAGCGTGTTGCTGAGCTGCTGGATGTGGCGGCGTTGGGAGCACCACCCTTCTGCTATCGACTCCCTCCTCAAGCCGCAGCAGGGCCACACGGCGGGCCTCACCACAACCGTGCGCCGTCGGCTACGCCCGGGGGCTTCATCAACATCAGCACAGCTAGCGGCATAGGGGGCTCCGCTGCCCCCATGCCACCCGCAGCAAGCGCGGGTGCAAGCGTCGCCCCCCATGGCCCCAGCCATATGCCACGCTACCGTCCTCAGGACGCCACCCTGGGCCGAGCAACATGGAGCGTGGGGCACTGCGGCGAGGTGTTCGGGGTGATTGCCCCGGAAGCCTACGTTCCCCGCATGATGGACCAAGAGTACGCGTCGGAGGGCGACCCCGGCTCATTCGTTGGAGAAGATTGGGGAGAGGGGACGCTGGGAGCCGGAGCTTTCGAAGAACCAACGGAGAACCACGACGATCGCGGCGGCAAAGGCAACTACAGGGTACCGCTACTTTCTCAGGAACAGGCTTACGCTAACCATGGGCTACAGATGAATCAGGTTGCAACGCCGATCGATGACCCTGGCACGACAGCACCCCTTCCAGCAAGGGAAACACGCTGGGGGCCGCCAGGAGGGAGCCAGGAGCAAGGCCCCTCCCCGCGCCGCGCGACGCCAGACGACATTCGGAGGTAGGCCCTCTGCCGGGGAGGCCTCGCCAACCCTTCCCCCGGCAAAAGACCTGTGGTCGCCGAGGGAACCGCTGGCGTCCTCTTTCCCTCCTTTGTGTCGTCCTGGTGACCGGTCGGCTCAGAGGAGGTCAAGGGTGGCGCAAGGCGGGGCCCTCGTCTGGCAATATGAAGCAAGGCCGGTACCTGTGAAGAAGGCCCGGTGCATGTGAAGCTCGCCGCCCGTGACACTCTCACGTAATAATGAGTTGGGGCTGTACACGCCCCGGAGTCTCAGGGGTGCCGGCCTCAGGCCCTGGGGCTCCCTCCCACGCCTAGTGCCAGCACTTAGCTCCGCGCTGGTGAGAAGACTTGAAGACCAGAAGACTAGACTAGGTGTCGGACGCGGCCTTTTGCTTTGGATCTCTTTCTCTGTAGCTTTGCTTTCTGATCTGGATTTGAATTGAAGTTGAGTTTTTATCGATGCGCGCGGGGGGAGCCTTTTCTCGTTCGAGCAATTTCTTGCCTTCTGGATCTTGTTTTGTCCGGGACTCATGTCCGTCGCCTTCCCCTCACGAGCTCCTCGCGAGCGGGACTGCGCGAAGCACACACACGCCAAGCGCGCGCTAGCACTACGACTGTTGCTCACCTCTAGTGGGGCCCCTTCTAACGTGGCGACGAGCTTCGTAGGTTTATCAAAAACTTGACGCGTTGCAACCCAGCTCAAGGCTGGCACCGACTAAGGTAAACCACGATAGAGAACTCGCACCCGGATTCATGAGCTCACGGGAACACAAACTCGCATTGCATAGGAAAGTAAAAACTGCAGTTTGTTTACATGAGGGGCTCCCCCTCCCAAAATGCTCTCACATGTTTTTCAAGGGCCACGCCCGAGTTTGTGCACAGGTTGAAATGACAGGAGAACAAGGGATCAGCCAGAAGTGTCGCTCGCTTCGTCACCCGCGGATGCGTCACTCGCGTTGTCATCGTCTTCATCGGCATCGTCGCCGCCCTCGGCGACGCCCCCGTCGCCGTCGTCAACCACGTCGCCTTCGTCTGCGACGACCACCACCGTGTCATCCTCAGAAGTGAAGGCCCTGACCAACGTGTCCACATTGTCCTCAACCCAACGCGCTAGGTCGCCCCGGACGGCCGTGGGTACGGGGGCGATGGCGGCGTCAAAATCAAAGTTGGGGTCGGCATTCAGGAGGTGACTGAAGACACGGGAGAAAGCGCGCTCGAGCAGGCCACGACCCCATTCCTCCACAAACTGGCGAGCTCTGGCAGATCGAGCCTCGAGGCGTGTCACCACCTCGGTGAAGAAGGTTAGGTGGGTGGCATAATCATTCGAGTGAGGGGCCGGCGCCTCCACGTCGCAAATATGGCCCAGGGCGATATTGGCCCTGTTCCGGAGATCCTGAAGCATAGGGGCATGCTCGCGCTCCAGCGTTCGTCGCTGGAGCACTTCCTCCGTGTTTTGCATCGCGACGGCCTCTGCGTCATCAATCCGCCTCCGGAGGGAACGCAGCTCGGCGTGGGCGGAGGCCAAGTCTGCCTGCGCTGTAACCTGGGCGGCGGCCGTGGCTTCCGCACGCCCCTCAGCCTCGTCCAACCTGGGCCTGAGGGCAGCGGCCCTGCCCTCATCCTCCACGCCTGCAAGCTTCAGCTTCAGGTTGTACCTACCCACAAGATCTGCGTGAACCTCTGCCACCCGGCGAGCAACCTCCTCCTCGACTCTGGCCTCGTGAGCCCCGACGACATCTTCTGCTTGGGCAACTTGACGCTCTCTCGTCTCTAGTCGCTCGAGCTCGAGGCTGCGCTCTGCGGCCTCCAGGGTCAGCGCCTCATCGCGCTTCCGGATCTCCTCTTCCTCCGCAGGCGTCCTCCTCGGCGACGCCAGAACAGCCCTGCGCGCCTCCACCTGCTGCTCAAGAGACGTGCTCCAGGCCTGGAGCTCCCACGCATGCTTCTCCGCAGCCTCGCGACGGCGATCAGCCTCACGGGCCTCTTCCAGAGCTCGCGAGCGGGCTTCTTGGGCAATCTTGAGGGATGCCTCGGCTTTTGCGTTCTCAAGGTCGTGCTGAGAGCGGCCGAGGTTGATGGCCACCTTCAGCTTGCGCCGCTCCTCCACCAGCCGGAGACCCTCAGCTTCAAGGCGCGAGTTGACACCCGCGAGCTCTTCACCGAGTCGGATCATCTCGCCCATCGCCTCCTGGAAGAGCTCGTGATGAACTATGCTTCGCCCGCGCTCGAGTTCGAACGCCCGGCCCACCTCGCCCTCCACCTCGAGGGCTACGGGCGGGGGGCCAAGCAGCACACCACCTCCCGGCAGGGGGCTAGGGGCTGGCACTCCACTTGACGTCAACTCACCCTCGCGAGGAGCCCGAGCTGGTCGGGGCTTGCTGCTTGAAGAGGGACCAGAGACTGAAGCCAACCAGCTGCTGCCCATGAGCAAAGGAGGAGTCTTGGGCATGCCCGCCAATCTCCACGCCAGGCCGTGGGGGAGGGATGGCCAAGCCGCGGGCTCGGTGCGCCGCGAAGGCGGAGACGCTCCCCCGGCCGACCCCTCGCCAGGGCGGCAAGTAGGCCAAGAACGCTCAAGGCCGATGATGGAGTTGGTGAAGGAGGAGGCTGCTTCTCGGGAGTCGCAACAGCTTTGACGGGAGGAGCCCTGGAAGACCAACATCAGAATAAGGAGACTGCATGGAAGAAGCCATGACAATAAGATACTTACACGTCGATGGCGATGTACTTTTGCCGCTTCAACGGCCCGAAGATATTGCTGTCGCCAGGGGATCCTTTCCTCTTACGGAGCTCCTCGAAGTCTACACACAGACGACCGAAACGCTGGACGTGACGGCCAGTGCACGGCGGGGCCGAAGAAGAGCTTGGAAGGATGTCTTCAGGGGTGCCCGGTTGTGGCGAACAGCCAGGCACCGTCTCACCACAACCTCCCGAGGCCTCTGGAGCCTTGGTCTCGGGAGCCGCATGCCGCGCCTCCTCAGCGACCGACGCCTCAGGAGGGGGGTCGCAGGCTCCCGAGGACGATGCCACAGGATCACCGGGTGGCACGTGCCCCTCAGCACTTGAGCCACCAGCCTCTGACAGAGCTCGCCCTCCTGCACCCTCATCCGCGGCGGGCTCGGCACCAGCGGCAAGGAAGGGAACCACGACGACGGGGTTCTCACGAGGCCCCTCCAGGCCGATCGGCCGCGGCCCCCACTCGTCGAAAGGAGGCATGCTCTCAGCAAATTCATCCTTGTTCTTGCAGCGGTACAG
Organism: Triticum aestivum; assembly: GCF_018294505.1. Lineage (NCBI taxonomy): Eukaryota > Viridiplantae > Streptophyta > Magnoliopsida > Poales > Poaceae > Triticum > Triticum aestivum. The sequence continues at coordinate 509,962,748 of NC_057814.1, forward strand.
TATTCAATTCTTCCCAGGCAGTTCGGCCGGCAAGGGGACACCCGTCAGGACCTTGAGCACTGTCTGCCGCGTCCCGAGAAGGAGCCCAAACTCCTGAAACCTCATGTGGTCCTGGCTGTGAAGCAAGGTCCACATTGGGCGAGAATGGCGTTGAAGCGGAGCAACCTGGCGTTTGACGAATTCCTTCACCACCATCGGTGCGTTCACGCCGTGATCCTTCAGCAACCTCAACATGAGCCAGACGTGGGCAAGGCCGGGGCTCGTGAGCCGCTGATGGCTCCAGCTGGGGTTAGGAACAACGGGCCCCGACGGAGCCTGAAGCAGAGGACTGAGCACGCCGACATCAACAAACACCCATCGTGTCCGGAATTTGCTCGAGGATGGAGGAAGCTCAAAGTCGATCCCCTCGCCCGCCGTCGCAGCCACAGCACGGAAGCTCACGCATCCCGAGCTTTGTTGGGGGTTGGACAGATGCAATGAGAAGAAATGGCGAAGGAGAGCCACTGAAGGAGCAATGCCAGCCATGGCTTCGCACACGACGGCGAAGATGGTGAGAAGAGTCACATAATGAGGGTCAAGATGCAGCATGTGGATCTGGTAATGCTCAAGCACCGCATTGAAGAAGGCAGAGAAGGGGGGATCAAGCCAGCCCAGAGGGCATCTATGAAGATTGGGATTTCGGTGGCCGCCTGAGCCGTGCGAGTGCGAGAAGCAGGACAGGCCACCGTCTCCCCCCACTCGTTGAAGCTGGAGGCAAGCATTGGGCACACCTTGTCCATTGCCTCGTCGTTGTGCACCCGAGACCGGCCGAGCATCGGCACAAAGGATGGAGGCGCAGTTGGCAGAGGCAGAGGCCCCTTCCCATTTTCAGCTTGTTTCGGCGCCATGGCGATGGAGCAGGTGGAGCGCAAGTCAGATTGGGGAAGAGGAACAGAGTCTCGAGGAAGCAGAGGGATTGGGGAAGCGAGGCGCAGGCAACGGGGAATAACTGTGTAGGCCGCCAGGGGTCGCATAGCTAGGCGTATTCAAAGGCAGCATGGGGAAGCAGAGACGCCCACGTCCAATCAACCGCCATGCGTTAGCCGAGGCCGCAGGCTTTTGGGTCTTGCGGTGCTCTGAACTTGACCCTTGGCTTCGCCGCGAAGCCAAGCCCGAGTGCACCTTGGGCCCGGGGGCTACTGTCGGCGTTCTGGGAACAGGGGTCCCCAGACTTGCCTGCCTGCAGCCCACATAGCTAAGCGGCAGGTCGTACGGCCCATCTTCATCAACAAGGCATCCAAGGCCCTCGCGAGGGTCCAAGCCTCGCGAAGTGGACGACGCAAGACCTCCTCTGGAGTGTCCTAGTCAGGCAGGCTCACGAGGAGCGGAGATATCGAGGCGGGGCAAACCTCACGAGGCTCTCGTGACGTGAGCCATGACGAACAGCACCAGGCGGGCGCCAGGGCGCACATCGTCCTTATTTCCTCTTTGGTGCTAAGGAGGCCAGCGCAGGCGAAGAGTACCGAGGCATCAGGCAAAGGTTGCTATTTGGTGCAACGAGACCAAGACCAGGAGGACGGCGAGCCGGAGGTCATCGTGGAGCCCAAGACGGCGTCACCGCCAGGGCTTTTCGCAGGCGAAGACCGCTTTTGTCAGGACAGCTTGTACTAGCTGTCCCCTTTCAAATTTGCCCGCCGTTGTTGGCTCCCTTCCCGCTCAATATTTGGGAAGAGGACCAGGGCCTATATAAGTAGAGTTAGCCACCACCGTAGGGGCATCGAGTCCTCACACGCACAAGTTCATACGCGCACAAGAACACCTCATCCTCAGGAGGCTGTTCTTCCCTTGTACTGTTCATCATCAGCCCAAGAGGCAATCCACCACCACCACACTGGAGTAGGGTATTACACCACAACGGTGGCCCGAACCAGTATAAACCTCGTGTCTTTCTGTGTTGCGAGTTCGTCGAGTTCGTCCGTGACATCTTTGCGAGCTAGGGCGTAGATCGGTAGGAGGGAAAGGCTTCGCGCGCACCCTAGAGTTCGAACCTTAAGGGTTTGCCGGAACCCCACATCCGACAAGTATCGGCATTTGGTTCGGAAGACTCAGTGGTCCTCTTCTTGGCAGGTTTTTTGATAACCTTGGTCTTTGGGCGAGGTGTCTTGGCCGGTTTATCCTGGGGTTTCTTCTTCCAGAACGGATCATCGCCCTGTTAAAGATACACACAATTTTGAGAAAGTATCTAAAAAAGGAGCAAGTCAAAACAAAAGGAGTTGTGATTCTTACAGTTGGCAGTTTATTGGAAACACAGAAAGGACTTAATCCGGTTTGGCTACAGACAGCTTCCGATTCATTCAATATTTTCTTGACAGACTCAGTAACTTCAGCCTCTGTTAGCTGAATATCAACATGTCGCTGAGGATCTTTTAAGCTCCCTGTGTACTCACACATTAAATCGGGGCGCCGGCTTAACGGCAAAATGCTCCAGGTTATCCAGCAGCGAGCGAAATCAACACATGTCAAACCGTTCGCTACAAAGGCTCTGAGCTTTGACAGTTGTGGTGTGTAGTTGGATCTTTCCTTCGCAGTTAATCTCTGAGGAAAGGGATGTGTATTGCTAAGACGATGAGGACGGTAACCCGGCAGAGGATTTTCATCAGTTGGCGATGTATCTTTGCAATAAAACCAAGTCTAATTCCAGTCCTTGGAGTGACTGTGAAGCTTGGCGTGAGGGAAGCTGACATATTTCCTCTTTTGAATCACCATGCCGCCAAGTTCAGTGTTGGGTCCGTCTGTAAAATCTGTACGACGGTTTAGAAAAGTAGAAGAATTCCCTAAACAGTTCAACTTCCTCTTGAAGATAAGCCTCGCAAAATACTTGGAAATGACAAACATTGGACACAGAGTTTGGCCCAATGTCTTGAGGGTGGAGTTGGAAGCTGGCAAGTACATCTCGGAAGAATTTTGATCCGGGAGGGCTAAACCCTCGGCTCAGGTGGTCAACAAACACGACTACTTCTCCATCCTTGGGCACATGAGGATTTTCTGGACCGGGGACCCTCCACTGGATAACTTCTTTTTTCGCTAATGCGCCGGTGGCGACACTGCCTTCAAGTTGCTCTTCCGTAACCCGGGAAGGGACCCAGTTACAAGCATAAAATTGTTTGGCCATTTTAGTGAAAAGCTGGAAACAGATCAATACCGGTTTAAGATTTATGACCGACAATATAAAGCGACGCAAGATCAGAAGCAGAAACAGACATATACACATTGTTAAACCGGAGTCTGCCGTTTGTTAAACCGGAGTCTGATATTGGAGGAGTTACAAAGCTAAATGCATTGGCGGTTTAAGAGGGGACTAATGGTACCTACCGGATTATCATTTCTCTAAAAAGCTAAACCGCCTACATTGGTATGAAAGGTACAGATCTAAAATAACTAAGTGAGGGAAAAACAGTTTTCACAGACTGGTATGATAAATTCAGATCTGCGGCATATCAGAAAACCGAAATATATTTAGACCTAAAATATAGGTGCTTCAACAGTTCATCAGATTCAGATGAGTTTTTCTATACGAAGGGGATGCTATAATAAGGAAAAAAGGGACTATGGCTACGGCCGCACAAGGAATATCAGATCCAAACTAGCCATTTATGCTACTAAGAAGAACAAGGAAGAACAGCGCTGGAGCTTCAATGAACTCCGATGAACACCGAAACCCTAATGGTGGATCTAGGGTGGAAGGAGAGAAGACTTACCAGTGCTACAGGAATAGCAGAGAGGCGCCGCGGCTTTCTGGTTCGATCAGGGTGATGCAGCGGCCGTTGTTGAAGCAGACGCGAAGGTCGACGGCGGCGGCAGAGCTCGTACGTTCGGTCGGCGCGCGGAAGAGGACGATGTGAAGGGGCACGAAGGGGAAAAGAGAAAATGACCCTTGGCCTTATTTATAAGGTGAAGAGATAAATGATAGGCGCGAGAATCGAGGAGTCTAAAGCTAGATATGTGACAGAGTTGTCGCCTCGATTGTCGGAGGTTCATTAATGAAAGGTGAAATATATACCATTTTTAATAACAGGTGACGTCATGGCGGTTTATCATGATACTGGAAGATGATGTCATGGCGGTTTATCATGATACTGGAAGATGACGTCATGGCGGTTTACAAGATATATGCGAAGATGCTGAAGGAAGAATTTTTCTCAAGTGTTGAAGATTGACATGAACCAGTTCAAATCAATCTGGGGCCTAATGTTGGGGATATTACTACAGGGTATAAACCGGCCAGGAGAGGCTGGGTTATCCCCATAATGAGTTACTTATATGTGAAGCCCATGAAGACAAGGAGTGTGGCGCTTCATGAAGGCCCAAGGCCCAGAGGCGGGTTACGACCTGTAGACATAAACCGCCGTATCATATGTAACTTGTGTTGTAAGATAAGCAAGGTAGAAACCGAGCCGGACACATTTATGAGCCGGCCTCGGGATTCTGATAACCGTCGGGCGTCAACCTGTGTATATAAAGGGACGACCTGGCGGCGGTTTAGGGACAACAAACAACAACTCGAAAGCCAGGCATAGCGGATTCGCTCCCTGGTCATCGAAAACCTAGCAATTCCACAACAACTGGATTAGGACTTTACCTTCACTGCAAGGGGCCAAACCAGTATAAATTATCTGCGTCCCTCATCCACTTTAACCTCTTTAAGTTAACACGTTGCGATGACTCCACGACTAAGTCCTTTCACTAGGACATCTGTCGTGACAAAACCACGACAGGATGCCTTCCGGGGCATCCCCAAGCTTAAGCTTTTGGTTGTCCTTGAATTTTACCTTGGGGTGCCTTGGGCATCCCCAAGCTTAGGCTCTTTCCACTCCTTGTTCCAAAATCCATCAAATCTTTACCCAAAACTTGAAAACTTCACAACACAAAACTCAACAGAAAATCTCATGAGCTCCGTTAGCGAAATAAAACAAACCACCACTTCAAGGTACTGTAATGAACTCATTCTTTATTTATATTGGTGTTAAAACTACTGTATTCCAACTTCTCTATGGTTCATACCCCCCCCCCCCCCCGATATTAGCCATAGATTCATCAAAATAAGAAAACAACACACGAAAAACAGAATCTGTCAAAAACGGAACCGTCTGTAGTAATCTGTATCAAACGCAAACTTATGTAACTGAGAAAAATCTACCAAAATAGGACGACCTAGATAATTTTTTTATTGATCTACTGCAATTGGAATCAGTAATTTATCACTTTCTGGTGATTTTTAACAATCTTTTTCGTGAGCAGAAAGTTTCCGAGTTTTTCAGCAAGATCAAATAATTGTTATCCAAGAAGATCCTATAGGTTTTACTTGGCACAAACACTAATTAAACCACAAAACAAAATCTAACCAGAGGCTAGATGAATTATTTATTACTAAACAGGAACAAAAAGCAAGGAACAAAATAAAATTGGGTTGCCTCCCAACAAGCGCTATCGTTTAATGCCCGTAGCTAGGCATTGATAATTTTAATGATGCTCACATCAAAGACAAGAATTAAAGCACAAAGAGAGCATCATAGAACACGTGATAAACACATCTAAGTCTAACATACTTCCTATGCATAGGCATTTTATAAGAAAACAAATTATCATAGCAAGCAAAAATTAGCATATGCAAGGAAGAAGAAAGAAACGATAGCAATCTCAACATGACGAGAGGTAATTTAGTAAGATAAAAATTTCTACAACCACATTTTCCTCTCTCATAATAATTACATGTAGGATCATATGCAAATTCATCAAAATAGTTATCACATAACATATTCTCAACACGATCCACATGCATGCGAAGTTGACACTCTTCCAAAATAGTGAGATTATCATTAACTAAAGTCATGACCTCTCCAAACCCACTTTTATCAAAAATACCATAAGATTGAACATTCTCCAAATATGTGGTATCTAAAGTTTACACTCTTCCAAACCCACTTTCAATATTATTTCAAACACTATTATCAATCTCATATTCATCATGGGGCTTAAATAAATTTTCAAGATCATGAAAAGAGTCACCCCAATCATGATCATTGCAACAAGTAGTAGACATAGCAATCTTAGCATCCCCAAGCTTAGGGTTTTGCATATTATTAACACAATTGAAATCAGGAGAATTTATAGTAAAATCATGGCAATCATGCTTTTTATTCAAGGAGCTATCATGAATCTCTTCATAAATTTCTTCATCACAATTTTCAGATTCACGAATTCCAAGCAAAACCTCATAAAGATAATCTACTGCACTCAAATCACTAGAAGTTGGTTCATCATAATTGGATCTCTTAAAAAGATTAGCAAGTGCATGAGGATCCATAAACTTTTAGCAAGCGAAGATGCATGCAAAAAGAAGGCACATGGTAACACAAGCAAACAAAAGATTGAACGGAAGAGGGGCGAAGAAAAGGCAAAGGTGAAGTGGGGGAGAGGAAAACGAGAGGCAAATGGCAAATAATGTAATGCGAGGGATAAGAGTTTGTGAAGGGTACTTGGTATGTCTTGACTTGTGCGTAGATCTCCCCGGCAACGGCGCCAGAAATCCTTCTTGCTACCTCTTGAGCATGCGTTGGTTTTCCCTTGAAGAGGAAAGGGTGATGCAACAAAGTAGCGTAAGTATTTACCTCAGTTTTTGAGAACCAAGGTATCAATCCAGTAGGAGACTACACGCAAGTCCCTAGTACCTGCACAAACAATTAAGAACCTTGCAACCAACGCGATAAAGGGGTTGTCAATCCCTTCACGGCCACTTGCAAAAGTGAGATCTGATAGAGATAATAAGATAAATATTTATGGTATTTTTGTTGTATAGATTGAAAAGTAAAGATTGCAAAATAAACGGCGACAGAAATAGCTAGTTGACGCGAGATTAATATGATGGAAAATAGACCCGGGTGCCATAGGTTTCACTAGTGGCTTCTCTTAAGATAGCAAATTCAATGGTGGGTGAAATAATTACTGTCGGGCAATTGATAGAGAAGCGCATAATTATGAGAATATCTAGGCATGATCATGTATATAGGCATCACGTCCGTGTCAAGTAGACCGAAACGATTCTGCATCTACTACTATTACTCCACACATCGGCCGCTATCAAGCATGCATCTAGAGTATTAAGTTCATAAGAACAGAGTAACACATTAGGCAAGATGACATGATGTAGAGGGATAAAATCAAGCAATATGATATAAACCCCATCTTTTTATCCTCGATGGCAACAATACAATACGTGTCATTTGCCCTGCTGTCACTGGGATCGAGCACCGCAAGATTGAACCCAAAGATATGCACTTCTCCCATTGCAAGAAAGATCAATCTAGTAGGCCAAACCACACTGATAATTCGAAGAGACTTGCAAAGATATCAAATCATGCATATAAGAATTCAGAGAAGATTCAAATATTGTTCATAGATAAACTTGATCATAAACCCACAATTCATTGAATCTCGACAAACACACCGCAAAAAGTATTACATCGAATAGATCTCCAAGAATATCGAGGAGAACTTTGTATTGAGATCAAAAGAGAGAGAAGAAGCCATCTAGCTAATAACTATGGACCCGAAGGTCTATGGTAAACTACTCACACATCATCGGAGAGGCTATGGTGTTGATGTAGAAGCCCTCCGTGATCGATTCCCCCTCCGGCAGAGCGTCGGAAAAGGCCCCAAGATGGGATCTCATGGGTACAGAAGGTTGCGGCGGTGGAAATAGGGTTTCGTGGTGCTCCTAGAACTTTTCATGGTATATGAGTATATATTGGCGAAAGAAGTAGGGTGGTGGAGCCATGAGGGGCCCACGAGGGTGGGAGGCGCGCCTACCCCCTGGGCGCGCCCTCCTACCTCGTGGCTGCCTTGTTGCTTCCTTGACGTCCACTCCAAGTATCCTGGATTGCGTTTGTTCCAAAAACGAATCTCCCGAAGGTTTCATTCTGTTTGGATTGCGTTTGATATTCCTTTTCTGCGAAACACTGAAATAGGCAAAAAACAGCAATTTGCACTAGGCCTTTGGTTAGTTGGTTAGTCCCAAAAATAATATAAATGTGTATAATAAAGCCCATTAAACATCCAAAAGAGATAATATAATAGAATGGAACAATAAAAAATTATAGATACATTGGAGACGTATCAGCCGTCCACGCAAAGGAGAGTCCCATCCGAACACGGGGGAAGGCCTTCTGTCTCGTATCTTCATGACCCATCAGTCCGGCCCATGTAGTATAGGCCGGCTCCCCGAGGACCCCATAATCCAACACTCCCTCAGTAGCCCCTGAACCAGGCTGACGATGTATCCGGCGCGCAGATTGTCTTAGGCATTGCAAGTCGGGTTCCTCCTCCGAATACACCAAAGCAGTTGAACAAGAGAACTCTATCCGGCTCTGTAAAACAGTTACAACCCTAAACCACAAGGGCAAAATACTTGATCAAAATAAGTCATGTCCACTGACAGCTTTTTTGGTGAGACATTGCATCTGGCCTTATCATTATATCAAACTGTTTTTTGGCCTCCCACCCCGGGTTCCAAGGCACGGCCTCTATTGACACGTCTTGTCAAAACAGAGATCGTGTCCCCTTATTGCGGGGTTCTCATCAATACGGGCTTGGGTAATCCAACCGTATCATTTGCACGACCCCTTGGGAATAGGCGAGTTTTAATACGTGAGGGGGGGGGGGCGCTTGATATTCACGGCCTATATAAACGGATATAGATCCAACCTCTCACCCCACGCCCTCTTCCTTCCTCTGCCTTCCCATACTCGAGCTCTAGCGCCCAAGCTTCAACCTTTCCCAGCGCCACCAATCCTTCCAGCAATGTCCGGATCCGGTGCTCAAGGTAAGTGGATGGCCTCCTCCGTAGCGGAGGAGAACATCAAAGAGCTCCGGGAGGCGAGGTACCTGACTGCGGAAATCACACACAGGCTCCCCGCAAAAGGGTAAGTCATCCCCACACCAGAACCCGGTGAGAGGGTCGTGTTTATTCCTCATTTCCTCTGCGGGCTAGGGTTTAACCTTCATCCCTTTGTTCGTGGCCTTATGTTCTATTACGGGCTAGATTTTCACGATCAAGCCCCGAACTCCTTCCTTCACATCTCGGCATTCATCATCGTGTGTGAGGCATTTCTCCGCATCCCCCACACTTCGGCCTGTGGCTCAAGGTCTTCAATGTGAAGCCGAAGGTGATTCAGGGGCAGCACGCGGATTGCGGCAGCGCCATGGTGAGCAAGCTCCCCAAGGTCACCTGGCCCAAAGGGGCCTCCGTGGAGACCGTCAAGACATGGCAGTAGGAGTGGTTCTACATCACCGAACCATGCGGCACCAAGTGGGCGGCCGCTCCCGCATTCAGATCCGGACCCCCGCCGCGGCTTGCGTCGTGGACCAACAAAGGTCTGGAACGGGGTCGTCCGCCGAGGTGTTGATGCTGCAGAAGCGCATCAAGAGTATCATAAAAAAGAACACCATCCTTACTGATGTGATCCAGGTGATGCTAGTCCGTCGAACCCTTCCGTGCCAGCGACAACCTCTCTGAATGTGGGAGTTTAATCCGGAGGGGCCGTGGACCTTGCAGCGTTTCTTCGGCACGACACACAAAGAGATCTGGAAATTGCTCTTCAAGACTCAGAAGTCATGGACGGAGACGTCCGAGGACATTGGCCTTGTCTGTAATCATCCAGCCACCCCGGTAAGTATTAAATTTCCGAACATAGCTTCAGTTCATCAAAAGAAAGAAAGGGGGGAATGCTGAGGAATTCCTCCTCAAAACAGGGTTGGATGAAAAAGGCAGAGCAGATCAGGTGTCCAGCCCCACTCCCCGAAGACCCAACCAATCTCTACTAATGAAGATGCTAGTCCCGGCACCATAGCAGGCGCCGGCGAAGAAGGACACGAAGAAGAAAGGCCAAGAGGCCTTAAGTGGCCTCCACCATAAAGGTACTCCGGATGCCATGTCCGGAGGGACCGAGGCTCCCTCCTCCCACGAGGGGGACGAAGATGAGGACGAAGACGAGGAGGAAGAATATAACCCTCCTCCCAAGGGGAAGAAGAGGGCGGCCTCCATGGACCCGAAGGCGGAGGCGTCCAAGAGGGGAAAAATATCCCTGTCCGATGACTCGGATACGGGCGATGAAGCCGCCCCCAAGCATCGCCCCAGGGTCAAACCCCGAGCCGACTCGTAAGTATCTGAAGATGCTCTATACATATCCAGTTCTTTTCGAATCATGGGAATCATATTAAATCATGTGCTGCAGCCCGACCCGCGATCTTCCCCAACTATGATCGTCGGGGCATTCTCTGGCCTCGGAGATGATGGAGAACGAATCGCCTCCGTGAACTTCCCCGCCACCTACTATAGACGACGCCGAGGTATCAAAGGACCTCTCCATTTTATGGAGAGGGGCGGGGGACCGCCAAGACGGCGCCAGAGGGTAGTGCCTCGGCTGCCGAGAACATGGGGGATGAAATCCCCATGGAGACTTATGGCCGGGGCCCCGACCAATCCGGACCCTAGCCGGGCACCACTCCGGACACTCAAGTGGCTCCGGAGCCGAATAAGCAACCCCCTTCGAAGGAGGAAGGAGCGCTAACTCTAGCGGCGACCTCCGATAATCCGGAGGCGCCGAACACATTGATGGAGATGCTTCAACATGCTTCCATCATGGAGGAGCACCGTACCCTAATGGGTGCGGTGGTTGAAAAGGTTCAGTCCACTAAGAGCGGGTTGAACGAAGCCTTCACTAACCTGTTAACAGGTTTCAGGGTATGCGATGTAAGGACTTTTAGGCACTGTTCATATGAAAAAAATATGCCTGTGTATAGATAGTAGCCCCTAAGACTTTGTTCGGTTTGTGGAAAAATGGCCGAACAGAGGATCGATAGTATTCGCAGGACATAATGTACTTGTCTATTTTGAAAAAGCAGGCATCGCTGTTAGCGGCAGCCGCCCAGGCCGCCAAAGTATCCGAGATCAAGCGGAAGCTGGGTCTGGCTGATGAGGATCTCGTCCGCATCAACAAGAGGTTCGATGAGGCATAGGGTATGTTTTTGAGAAAAAGAAAAATGTTTGCACACTCAAAATGTGCAACCATATGGAGTCTAAGCTCCTTTTCATTTGTAGGAAGCGCAGCCGCAGTCGAGACCCTGAAGGGTGACCTCGCCCAGGCCAAGGAGCAGGCGCGGTAAGCCAAGCAGCTGCTGACAAAGCGGCCGCTGATTTAAAGGCCGAACAGGCTGCCCGCCGCCGATACGAGGAGCGGGTGACCAAAGTAGAGCAGGCACTCAGGGACACCGCCAATAAGTGTGAGTCCTTGGAAGAGAAAATTAAAGCCCAAGTGGCCGAGCTGACCATGGCTCTCCAGGGAGCCGAGGAGGCGCGGAACGAGTCTCGTGCGGTGCGCGAGGAGATCAAGCAGGCCAAGCAGATAGCGGCTGGTAAAGCTTCCTTTTACAGAGTAAATTCGGCAGTCAGAAGTATGCCCTGCTCACTCGACTATGGAGTTCTCCAGATGCATTAGCGGATCTTCCGAAGAGTGCTGCCGACGCCTCGCAGTTCTTCCGGGCCCAGGAGAGGCACCCGACGGAGAAGCTATTCTGGTCGCAATTCGCGGCGCAATAGCGCCCGTCATTGTTGAACGACCAGATCGCGCAATGGGCCGAGCTGTATAGGGTGTCCGGTTCGGCCATGAGGGACATTATAGTCTAGCTATGGCCGGCCAAACCCGTTCCGAGCAGCTACTTTGGCCTGGTGCAGCGACTCTGCGACGCGCTGCCCCGAATTAATGCAATCAAGGGGTCGGCATGCATAGAAGGTGCGCTGATGGCCTTCGCCTGTGTCAAGATGCACTGGGCGAAAATGAAGGCCTCCGTTATGGCAGTTGAGGGCCCGCCTGGAGGCAAGGACCACCGCACGCCGGATCGCTATTTCGAGGATGTCCTAGAGGGTGCCTGTTTGATAGGGGCTCAATGCTCGAAGGATTTCATGTTCGAATGAATGTATCCGGGTTGTCCAAACTTTTTGTTTATGAAACAAGGCCTATGTATAACATGCTTGCTTGTTTTTTTCAAAAAAAATCCTCCTGTGCGGTCGTTTGTTATATCTGAAGCGAGTCGTCAGCTTCGGCCCCTATGTAGATGCTACGAGGGTGTTCGGAATAGCACGTGACCACACTTGTTCCAACTTCTTGGTCCGTAAAGGAGGTGATCGTGCAGCGAACGAGGCAATCAGACTATGCGGCTATAACACTCTCACTTGGCTAGAGGAGTTGGACAATGGAATTAGAGGCGTAGCCCCTTGTGTCGTTCAGTTATCCGAACTTGGGTGCTTGAGACGCCTGACCGGGTGGAGGCCGGTCCTTCGTATAATATGGAAGAAATTGCTAGAGATTTAGTAAGTCGCCGAATTGCTGACCAACTCGCGCCTGACACTTTTTGATTTTGAATGTTTGTGGCGAAATAAAGCCCCTAGCCATTAAGGACACTGTGTGCGTGTCCATTGCTCGTGAAGATGGAATGGAGTACGTCAATACCGAATAAGGTACAAAAAAACGTTCCCATTATAGTCTGATTTGATACGTTTGAAACGTACTCTTACAGAGGATGGCGTACAGGTCAAGGCTATTTTACATGCCAAGAATTTGTAGGTAAAGGAAGAGCTCCATACAGGTCCTAAGAAAAGGTGGTATTTGAAGATCCTGCCGCATGTCTGCGTCGCTTTCGTCTTTGAGGGAGGCTCCTTGAAAGGAACAGTCCACGGCCATTCTTACAAAACTGGGCTCGGGGAGAGTCCTTGTTCGTTCGTGGAATAGCTAGGTTTTAATGCACCTGTGGTATTGAAGAAGAGAGGGAAAAGTAATCAAAAAAGAGAAAAAAGGTCAAGGTCATATAGGGTGTAGTCGTGCTATAGACCCATCCGTATTGTGCCTCCGTTGATGCCCAAGGTATTTTGAGTGTGTAATTATGCACACGTGGTACAAATGCCACGGTTGTGTGCGGCAATCGACGGAGGCAAAACTGCTAGGCGAGCTCTGGAGTTGTCGAGCTATCATCACACATAGTTGACCGCACTCGTTTGTCCGGGGGCTTGATGGTCAATAAGGTATATGGCTTAATAGGGCTGCTTTGTACCTCAGTTGCGAGGGCTGCGGTGTGCTCCTTGATACGGAGGGAGTGCTCCGTGTTTCCATTAACTGTAATTACGCCGTGGGGTCCGGGCATTTTGAGCTTGAAGTAAGCATAATGCGGGACCGTGTTGAAGCGGGAGAAGGCGGTTCGTCCGAGTAGTGCGTGATAGCCACTGCGGAAGGGGACGATGTCGAAGATCAAGTCTTCGCTTCAGAAGTTCTCTGGTGAACCGAAGACTACTTCCAATGTTATGGTGCCCGTACAATGGGTTTCAACGCCATGGATCACTCCTTTAAAGGTGGTTTTGGTGGGCTTGATTCTTGATGGATCAATACCCATTTTGCGGACATTGTCCTGATAAAGCAGGTTAAGACTGCTGCCGCCGTCCATGAGGACTCGTGTGAGGTGGAATCCATCGATAATTGGGTCGAGGACCAATGCTGCCGAACCTCCATGATGGATACTGGTCGGATGGTCTCTGCGATCGAAAGTGATCGGACAGGCTGACCATGGGTTGAATTTTGGGGCGACCGGCTCTACGGCGTAGACGTCCCTTAGCGCACGCTTGCGCTCCCTCTTGGGGATATGTGTAACATATATCATATTCATTGTTTTGACCTCCGGGGGAAATCTCCTCTGTCCCCCTCAGTTCGGTTGGCGAGGCTCTTTGTTGTCGTCCTTGCTCGGCGACTCTTTCCCCTTATGTTCGGTGTTGAGCTTACCGGCCTGTTTAAAGACCCCGCAATTTCTGTTGGTATGATTAGCAGGCTTGTCAGGGGTGCCATGAATCTGGCAAGGCCGATCGAGTATTCTGTCCAAACTAGATGGACCATCCTTGTTTCGTTTGAATGGCTTCTTCCGCCGTCCAGATTTGGAGCCGCTGAATCCAGCGTTGACCGCCGTGTCTTCGGCATCGTTATTGCTGTTTCGGCGCTTATGCTTGTTGCATCATGGTCTACCATTGCCGTCTTTGGCTTCGGAGGTGCCAGGGGCGCTGGTGCTGTTGGTTTGACGAGCTAGCCAGCTTTCTTCTCCCGCGCAAAAGCGGATCATGAGTGCGGTGAGGGCTGCCATGGACTTTGGCTTTTCTTGGCCGAGGTGTCGGGGAAGCCACTCGTCCCGGACGCTGTGTTTAAAGGCCGTGAGGGCTTCGGCATCTGGAAAATCAACAATTTGGTTCTTTTTGATTAAGAACCTGGTTCCGAGCTTCCGGGCTGACTCTCCGGGTTGCCGGACTATGTGACTAAGGTCATCGGCGTATGGAGGCCGGAGATAGGTACCTTGAACATTGTCTCTAAAGGCATCCTCCAAATCTTCCTAGCTACCAATAGAGTTTTCTTGGAGGCTGTTTAACTAGTGTCATGCTGGTCCCTTGAGTTTCAGGGGGAGTTACTTGATGGCATGGAGATTGTCACCGCGAGCCATGTGGATATGGAGAAGAAAATCTTCGATCCATACTGCGGGATCTGTCGTTCCATCGTATGATTCAATGTTCACGGGTTTGAACCCTTCTGGGAACTGGTGCTCCATTACCTCATCGGTGAAACATAAGGGGTGTGCGGCGCCTCTGTATCGGGCGACGTCGTGATAGAGTTCAGATGACGTCCGTATGCGGTTTTCGGCCCAGGTGAGGTTGTGCTTATCACGCTAGGCCTGATGGTCGTCCTCTCGCTTTAGGGCGCGCCCCCTTGATCCATAGAATGATCTGGTCTGACCGGCTCTATTGGCCAGGTCCTACCGTAGGTCGTAGGTATATCCTGGGGCCGCTGTCTCCCTGCCTCTAAGGCGGGGTGGTGCGGGCTGTTGTTCAGCCTGAGTGGCTACTCTATCCCATCTGCGCGGTGGCCAATCTGGTTCATCAGCGCGGTCATGTTTTGACGGTATTGGCTCAAGGGCCTCGTCGTCGAATTGTGGTAGTAACCGACGCTTCGGATAACTTCTTGGTGGGTGTTGAAGCCCATACTCTTCGGCAGCTAGGACCTGGGTCCATCTATCGTTGAGTCTATCCTGTTTGGTTTGGAGCTGTTGTTGCTTCTTTTTTAGGCTTCTCGCCATGGCAATTAGCTGGCGCTTGAAGCGCTCCTGCTCAAGTGGTTCTTCTGGCACAATGAAATTTTCGTCACTGAGGCTTACGTCATCCTCGGAGGGTGGTAAATAGTTGCTGTCCTCCGAGTCCTCGTTCCCAACCAGGTCATCAGGGTTAACTTGCCCCTCCTCCCATTCATCATGTTCGGATGTTGGTTCGACGGTGGCCTCAGGGTCTTCGGCATTATCCAGAGTGTTATTGTCTCCGGTGCTGGTATTACTGTCTTTTCGCGACGCGATTATCAACAGCGCCGCTGACGTCGACGCTTTGGTGGTCCCTCAACAGGCTCGTCCTCGACTGGATCCTTCCTACCGTCACCGTCATCTTCTTTGGGTGTGTCCACCATATACACGTCATATGAGGAGGTGGTCGTCCAACGTCCGATAAACAGCGGGTCTTGGTCTTGTTCGTCTCTGGCATCGTCATTTATACCATCGATGTCTTCGGAGGCGTAGTCCAGCATGTCGGTTAAGTCCTCGACAGTGGCTATGAACTGGGTGGTGGGTGGGACGTAAAATTCCCCGCTCTCAGCCCCTAGTCCGGGCTGTGCGCAATTCAGCAGTGATTCCTCTGTAATGGCGAGGGATAGCATTAAGTCCAGAGCCACGTTTAAGAGCGAGGTTTGGACGGGGAAGCGAGAGTCCGTGGAGCTAGGCGGGGAAGGAGTCTCCTGGCCAAGCTCACGTGACGCGGACCTCGAGAGTTCGGAGCTGGTATCCGGAGGTGAGTCCGACTTTTCGATGACAGGGGGAACTTGGTTTAATTCCAGGAGTGCCGGTGATGCGGTCCCCTTCGGATCTTCGGTGGTGAGCTGCATAGTTGTAGAAAGTCCGGTGGGCTCTAAACTCCCGTCTTCGGACCTGGTAATATGCTCGGATCTAAGGCCAGAGCGGTGGTCGGGGCCGCGAACCCTTCGAAGATCAAGTCTCCTCGGATATCAGCGACATAATTCAGATTCCCAAAACTGATCTGATGACCAGCGGCATAGCTGTCGATTTGTTCGAGGTGGCCAATCGAGTTTGCATGCGGCGAGAAGCTTCCGAACACGAAAATTTGACCGGGGAGGAAAGTCTCCCCTGAAACAACATCGTTGTGGATGATCGACCAGGCCATCGAACCTTCTGTCGATGGCACAGTGGAACTCTCAATGAAAGCACCAATGTCGGTGTCAAAACTGGCCGATCTCGGGTAGGGGGTCCCGAACTGTGCGTCTGAGGATCGAAGGTAACAGGAGGCAGGGGACACAATGTTTTACCTAGGTTTGGACCCTCTTAATGGAGGTAATACCCTACTTCCTGCTTGATTGACTATGATGAGTATAGGGATTACACAAGTCGATCTACCTCGAGATCGTAATGGCTAAACCCTGGATGTCTAGCCTGTATGATTTGTCTTGGCCTCTATGGACTAAACCCTTCCGATTTATATGGACACCGGAGGGGCCTAGGGTTGTTCAGAGTCGGTTTACAGAGAAAGGAAACTACACATCCGGACGCCAAGCTTTCCGTCCACGCAAAGGAGAGTCCCATCCGAACACGGGGGAAGGCCATCTGTCTCGTATCTTCACGACCCAGCTGTTCGGCCCATGTAGTATAGGCCGGCTCCCCGAGGAACCCATAATCCAGGACTCCCTCAGTCATCATGTGGAGACCCCACAGAGAAGGACTCGGGGTGTTATCTCCACGGAGAGCCCCGAACCTGGATAAGACTCGTAGGAGTTCGAGATCTTGATCACTCCCGCTTCCAGGGCCCGATGAAGTACTCCTATCCCCATCCATGATAAGCCACCCCCTGGCATATGTCGCTAGATATCCCTGACATTTGGCGCCCACCGTGGGGCAAAGTGCACCATCGTCCGGAAACATGTTATGGATGGGAACCCTCTTCCTTCTTGGCGAGCACAGCCAGCCCGGCTTGCCTGATGGCATTTGCATCAGCGCGCTTCACGACGCGAAGGCTGCTTGCGCCGCAAGCTGTCTCGCTGATCTCATCGGCGGGATCAGCCTCTCTGACGAGCCCGCACCTGATGCGAGGGCGGCCAGCTCCGAGAGCTGCCTCATCGACCTCCTCGGCAAGCACTGCATCACCAACGAGCCTGCCTCCGACCTGGAGTCCATTGGCTCCACCGACCCGCCCGTTGAGATGCTCATTGACTCCGACGCGGTTTCCACTGATGCCTTCCCTGGTAATGTGGTGATCATCGACGACCCGCTCCCTCCTGTCACCGGCAGAGCCAACGCCGGCCTCATCGCGGAGCTGATGGTCACCGACCACAGCGGAGACGCTAACGAAGCACCCCAGGACCTACTGCGAGCCGCCCTGCAGGGCCTGCCTACCCCCGTCGCTGCCAACGCTGACGGGGCGACGCTGGAAGTATTCCGCGTCTCGCTCCTCAATAGCGCCAACAAGCTGGCGGTCATGAGGCGCCGCGCTGAAGCCTGCCAGCACGAGATCGACCGCGCTGCGGGCGACACGCTGGCTGCTGGCGAGCGCAGCCGAGCCGGCACGATTCAGCAACGCGGCGCAGCGATCGCCGGCATGCTGGGTGTTGGATGCCGAGTCTAAGCTACCCCGACGGAGAACCTGCGCACCGCCCAGGCGGTGATGCTACTACGCAACCTTCTTCTTGTAGACGTTGTTGGGCCTCCAAGTGTAGAGGTTTGTAGGACAGTAGCAAATTTCCCTCAAGTGGATGACCTAAGGTTTATCAATCCATGGGAGGCATAGGATGAAGATGGTCTCTCTCAAACAACCCTGCAACCAAATAACAAAGAGTCTCTTGTGTCCCCAACACACCCAATACAATGGTAAATTGTATAGGTGCACTAGTTCGGTGAAGAGATGGTGATACAAGTGCAATATGGATGGTAGATATAGGTTTTTGTAAACTGAAAATATAAAGACAGCAAGGTAACTATTGATAAAAGTGAGCACAAACGGTATTGCAATGCTAGGAAACAAGGCCTATGGTTCATACTTTCACTAGTGCAAGTTCTCTCAACAATAATAACATAATTGGATCATATAACTATCCCTCAACATGCAACAAAGAGTCACTCCAAAGTCACTAATAGTGGAGAACAAACGAAGAGATTATTGTAGAGTACGAAACCACCTCAAAGTTATCCTTTCTGATCGATCTATTCAAGGGTCTGTAGTAAAGTAACACGAAGCTATTTTTTTCGTTCAATCTATCATAGAGTTCATACTAGAATAACACCTTAAGACACAAATCAACCAAAACCCTAATGTCACCTAGATACTCCAATGTCACCTCAAGGATCCGTGGGTATGATTATACGATATGCATCACACAATCTCAGATTCATCTATTAAACCAACACAAAGAACTTCAAAGAGTGCCCCAAAGTTTCTACCGGAGACGTGTGCGAACCCCTATGCATAAGTTCATTGAACCCGCAAGTTGATCACCAAAACATACATCAAGTAGATCACGTGAATATCCCATTGTCACCACAGATAAGCACGACAAGACATACATCAAGTGTTCTCAAATCCTTAAAGACTCAATCCGACAAGACAACTTCAAGGGGAAAAATCAATTCATCACAAGAGAGTAGAGGGGGAGAAACATCATAAGATCCAACTATAATAGCAAAGCTCGCGATACATCAAGATCGTATCACCTCAAGAACACGAGAGAGAGAGAGATAGAGATCAAACACATAGCTACTAGTACGTACCCTCAGCCCCAAGGGTGAACTACTCCCTCCTCGTCATGGAGAGCGCCAGGGTGATGAAGATGGCCACCGGTGAGGGATCCCCCTCTGGCAGGTTGCCGGAACAGGGTCCCGATTGGTTTTTGGTGGCTACAGAGGCTTGCGGCGGTGGAACTCCTGATCTAGGTTATGTTCTGGAAGTTTGGGTATATATAAGAGGTTTTGGCATCGGGAACAAGTCAGGGGGGTCTCCGGGCTGTCCACGAGGTAGGGGGCGCGCCTCCCACCCTCGTGGGCAGCCCGGGACTTCTGGCCCAACTCTTTTACTCCATGGCCATCTTCCGGTCCAAAAATAATCTCTGTCAAGTTTCAGGTCAATTGGACTCCGTTTTCTTTTCCTTTTCTGCGATACTCAAAAACAAGGAAAAAACAGAAACTGGCACTGGGCTCTGGGTTAATAGGTTAGTCCCAAAAATCATGTAAAATAGCATATAAATGCATATAAAACATCCTAGCTGGATAATATAATAGCATGGAACAAGAAAAAATTATAGATACGTTGGAGACATATCAGCATCCCCAAGCTTAATTCCTGCTCGTCCTCGAGTAGGTAAATGATAAAGACAGAATTTTTGATGTGGAATGCTACCTAACATAATTATCAATGTAATCTTCTATATTGTGGCAAGAATATTCAGATCCATAATATTCAAAACAAAAGTTTAATATTGACATGAAAACATTAATACTTCAAGCATACTAACAAAGCAATCATGTCTTCTCAAAATAACATGGCCAAAGAAAGCTATCCCTACAAAATCATATAGTCTGGCTATGCTCTATCTTCATCACACAAAATATTTAAATCATGCACAACCCCGATGACAAGCCAAGCAATTGTTTCATACTTTTGATGTTCTCAAACTTTTTCAATCTTCACACAATACATGAGCGTGAGCCATGGACATAGCACTATAGGTGGAATAGAATGGTGGTTGTGTAGAAGACAAAAAGGGAGAAGGTAGTCTCACATCAACTAGGCGTATCAACGGGCTATGAAGATGCCCATTAATAGATATCAATGTGAGTGAGTAGGGATTGCCATGCAACGAATGCACTAGAGCTATAAGTGTATGAAAGCTCAACAAAAGAAACTAAGTGGGTGTGCATCCAGCTCGCTTGCTCACTGATACGTCCATTTTGCATCATGCTTTTATATTGATGTTTATTGCATTAGGGGCTGTTATTACACATTATGTCACAATACTTATGCCTATTCTCTCTTAGATTACAAGGTTTACATAAAGAGGGAGAATGCCGGCAACTGGAATTCTGGGCTGGAAAAGGAGCAAATATTAGAGACCTATTCTGCACAACTCCAAAAGTCCTGAAACTCCACGGAAGTTATTTTGGGAAAAAATAAAAAATACTGAGCGAAGAAAATACCAGAGGGGGCTCACACCCTGGCCACGAGGGTGGGGGGCGCGCCCCCTGCCTCATGGGCCCCCTGGTGGCCCTCCGGTGCCCATTTTCTGCTATATGAAGTCCTTCATCCGAGAAAAAATCATAAGCAAGCTTTCTGGACGAGACTCCGACGCCACGAGGCGGAACCTTGGCGGAACCAATCTAGGGCTCTGGCGGAGCTGTTCTGCCGGGGACACTTCCCTCCGGGAGGGGGAAATAATCTCCATCGTCATCACCAACACTCCTGTCATCGGGAGGGGCCCAATATCCATCAACATGTTGACCAGCACCATCTCCTCTAAAACCCTAGTTCATCTCTTGTATCCAATCCTTGCCTCTGAGTCTGAGATTGGTACCTGTAGGTTGCTAGTAGTGTTGATTACTCCTTGTAGTTGATGCTAGTTGGTTTACTTGGTGGAAGATCATATGTTCAGATCCATTATGCATATTAATACCCCTCTGATTATGAACATGAATATGCTTTGTGAGTAGTTACGTTTGTTCCTGAGGACATGGGAGAAGTCTTGCTATTAGTAGTCATGTGAATTTGGTTTTCGTTTGATATTTTGATGACATGTATGTTGTCTCTCCTCTAGTGGTGTCATGTGAACGTCGACTACATGACACTTCACCATTGTTTGGGCCTAGAGGAAGGCATTGGGAAGTAATAAGTAGATGATGGGTTGCTAGAGTGACATAAGCTTAAACCCTAGTTTATGCGTTGCTTCGTAAGGGGCTGATTTGGATCCACATGTTTCATGCTATGGTTAGGTTTACCTTAATACTTCTCTTGTAGTTGCGGATGCTTGCAATAGGATTTAATCATAAGTGGGATGCTTGTCCAAGTAAGTACAGCACCCAAGCACCGGTCCACCCACATATCAAATTATCAAAGTACCGAACGCGAATCATATGAACGTGATGAAAAGTAGCTTGACGATAATTCCCATGTGTCCTCGGGAGCGCTCTTCTCTATATAAGAGTTTGTCCAGGCTTGTCCTTTGCTACAAAAAGGATTGGGCCATCTGGCTGCACTTTATTTACACTTGTTACTAGTTACCCGTTACAAATTACCTTATCACAAAACTATCTGTTACCGATAATTTCAGTGCTTGCAGAGAATACCTTGCTGAAAACCGCTTATCATTTCCTTCTGCTCCTTGTTGTTCGACACTCTTACTTATCGAAAGGACTACGATAGATCCCCTATACTTGTGGGTCATCAAGACTCTTTTCTAGCGCCGTTGCTGGGGAGTGAAGCGCCTTTGGTAGGTGGAATTTGGTAAGGAAAAATTTATATAGTGTGCTAAAATTTACTGTCACTTGTTACTATGGAAAGTAATCCTTTCAGAGGCTTGTTCGGGGTATCTTCACCTTGACCAATAGAGCAAAGAGTTGCTCCTCAACCTACTGAAATTGAAAATGTTTACTTTGAAATTCCTTCGGGTATGATAGAGAAACTGCTAGCTAATCCTTTTGCAGGAGATGGAACATTGCATCCCGATTTACACTTAATCTATGTGGATGAAGTTTGTGGATTATTTAAGCTTGCAGGTATGCCCAATGATGTTGTCAAGAAGAAGGTATTCCGTTTATCTTTGAAGGGAGACGCATTGACATGGTATAGGCTATGTGATGATATGGGATCATGGGACTACAAGCGATTGAAATTGGAATTTCATCAGAAGTTTTATCCTATGCATCTTGTTCATCGTGATCGTAATTATATATATAATTTTTGGCCTCGCGAAGGAGAAAGCATCGCTCAAGCTTGGGGGAGGCTTAAGTCAATGTTATATTCATGCCCCAATCATGAGCTCTCAAGAGAAATGATTATTCAAAAATTTTATGCTCGGCTTTCTGACAACAATCGCTCCATGCTCGATACTTCTTGTACAGGTTCTTTTATGATGAAGACTATTGAATTCAAATGAGATTTATTGGAAAGGATTAAATGCAACTTTAAAGATTGGGATCTCCACGAAGGTAAGGAGTCAGGTTTAACACCTAAGTTTGATTGTGTTAAATCTTTTATGGATACCGATGTTTTTCGTAAATTTAGCACTAAATATGGACTTCACACTGAGATAGTAGCTTCTTTTTGTGAATCTTTTGCTACTAATGTTGATCTCCATAAGGAGAAGTGGTTTAAATATCATCCTCCCATAGAAGTAAAAGTAGTTGAACCTATTAAAGTTGAAGAAAAGACTATCACTTATGATGATCCTATTGTTCCTACTCCTTATGTTGAGAAACCACCTTTTCCTGTTAGGATAAAGGATCATGCTAAAGCTTCAACTGTGGTTCGTAAAAGCAATATTAGAACTTATACACCTCCTGAGCAAGTTAAAGTTGAACCTAATATTGCTATTGTTAAAGATCTCTTGGCTGATAATATTGATGGGCATGTCATTTACTTTTGTGATGAGACTGCTAGAATTGCTAAACCTAGTGCTAAAGATAAACATAGACCTGTTGTAGGCATGCCTGTTATTTCTGTTAAAATAGGAGATCATTGTTATCATGGCTTGTGTGATATGGGGGCTAGTGCTAGTGCAATACCTATTCTTTATATCAAGAAATTATGCATGATATTGCACCTGCTGAGTTAGAAGAAATTGATGTCACCATTAAGCTTGCCAATAGAGATACTATATCACCGATTGGGATTGTTAGAGATGTTGAAGTCTTGTGTGGGAAGGTTAAATATCCTGCTGATTTTCTTGTTCTTGGTTCCCCACAAGATAGCTTTTGTCCCATTATATTTGGTAGACCCTTCTTGAACACTGTTAATGCTAAGATAGACTGCGAAAAGGATGTTGTTACTATTGGCTTGGATGATATGTCTCATGAGTTTAATTTCTCTAAATTTCGTAGGCAACCTCGTGATGAGGAATTGCCTAGTAAAGACGAAATTATTGGTCTTGCTTCTATTGCCGTATCTCCTAGTGATCCTTTAGAACAATATTTGCTAGACCATGAAAATGATATGTTTATGAATGAAAGAAGGGAAATAGATAAAGTGTTCTTTAAACAAGGACCTATTCTAAAACACAACTTGCCCGTTGAAATCCTAGGGGATCCTACTCCACCCAAGGGTGATCCCGTGTTTGAGCTTAAACCATTACCTGATACTCTTAAATATGCTTATCTTGATGAAAAGAAGATATATCCTGTTATTATTAGTGCTAACCTTTCAGAGCATGAGGAAGAGAAATTATTGAAAACTCTGAAGAAGCACCGTGCTGCTATTGGATATACTCTTGACGATCTTAAGGGCATTAGTCCCACTCTATGTCAACAAAAAATAAATTTGGAGAAAGACGCCAAACCAGTTATTGATCACCAATGATGGCTGAATTCTAAGATGAAAGAAGTGGTAACAAAGGAAATATTAAAGCTCCTTGAGGCAGGTATTAGTCAGTGGGTAAGTCTTGTCCATTGTGTCCCTAAGAAGGGAGGTATTACTGTCGTTCCTAATGATAAAGATGAATTGATTCTGCAAAGAATTATTACAGGTTATAGGATGGTAATTGATTTTCGCAAATTAAATAAGGCTACTAAAAAAGATCATTACCCCTTACCTTTTATTGATCAAATGCTAGAAAGATTATCCAAACATACACATTTTTGCTTTCTAGATGGTTATTCTGGTTTCTCTCAAATACCTGTGTCAGCTGATGATCAAGCAAAGACCACTTTTACTTGCCCTTTCGGTAATTTTGCTTATAGACGTATGCCTTTTGGTTTATGTAATGCACGTGCTACCTTTCAAAGATGCATGATGGCTAAATTCTCTGATTTTTGTGAAAAGATATGTGAGGTTTTCATGGACGATTTCTCCATTTATGGCTCCTCCTTTGATGATTGCTTGAGCAACCTGGATCGAGTTTTGTAGAGATGTGAAGAAACTAATCTTGTATTGAATTGGGAGAAGTGTCACTTTATGGTTAATGAAGGCATTGTCTTGTGGCATCAAATTTCTAAAAGAGGTATTGAAGTGGATAAAGCTAAAGTTGATGCCATTGAAAAGATGCCATGGCCCAAGGACATCAAAGGTATAAGAAGTTTCCTAGGTCATGCCGGTTTTTATAGGAGGTTCATTAAGGACTTCTCAAAAATTTCTCAGCCTCTGACTAATCTCTTACAAAATGATATACCATTTGTCTTTGATGATGATTGTGTAGAAGCATTTGAAATACTTAAGAAAGCATTGATTTCTGCACCTATCGTTCAGCCATCTGATTGGAATTTACCTTTTGAAATTGTGTGTGATGCTAGTGATTATGCTGTAGATGCTGTTCTAGGGTAAAGGGTTGATAAGAAATTAAATGTTATTCAATATGCTAGTAAAACTCTAGACAATGCCCAGAGAAATTATGCCACTACTGAAAAAGAATTCTTAGCAGTTGTATTTGCTTGTGATAAGTTCAGACCTTATATTGTTGATTCTAAAGTAACTATTCACACTGATCATGCTGCTATTAAATATCTTATGGAAAAGAAAGATGCTAAACCTAGACTTATTAGATGGGTTCTCTTGCTACAAGAATTTGATTTGCATATTATTGATAGAAAGGGAGCTGAGAACCCCGTTGCAGACAACTTGTCTAGGTTAGAAAATGTTCTTGATGACCCACTACCTATTGATGATAGCTTTCCTGATGAACAATTGAATGTCATAAATGCTTCTTGTACTGCTCCATGGTATGCTGATTATGCTAATTACATTGTTGCTAAATTTATACCACCTAGTTTCACATACCAGCAAAAGAAAAAGTTTTTCTATGATTTAAGACATTACTTCTGGGATGACCCACATCTTTATAAAGGATTAGATGGTGTTATTAGGCATTGTGTACCTGAGCATGAACAGGAACCAATCTTACGCAAGTGTCACTCCGAGGCTTATGGAGGACACCACACTGGAGATAGAACTGCACATAAGGTATTGCAATCCAGTTTTTATTGGCCTACTCTCTTCAAGGCTCGTAAGTTTGTCTTATCTTGTGATGAATGTCAAAGAATTGGTAATATTAGTAGACGTCAAGAAATGCCTATGAATTATTCACTTGTTATTGAACCATTTGATTTTTGGGGCTTTGATTATATGGGACCGTTTCCTGCCTCTAATGGATATACACATATTTTAGTTGCTGTTGATTACGTTACTAAGTGGGTAGAAGCTATTCCAACTAGTAGTGCTGATCATAACACTTCTATTAAGATGCTTAAAGAAGTTATTTTTCCGAGGTTTGGAGTCCCTAGATATTTAATGACTGATGGTTGTTCACATTTTATTCATGGTGCCTTTCGTAAAATGCTTGCCAAGTATGATGTTAATCATAGAATTGCATCTCCTTATCACCCACAGTCTAGTGGTCAAGTAAAATTGAGTAATAGAGAGCTCAAATTAATTTTGCAAAAGACTGTTAATAGGTCTAGAAAGAATTGGTCCAAGAAACTTGATGATGCATTATGGGCCTATAGAACTGCATATAAAAATCCTATGGGTATGTCTCCGTATAAAATGGTTTATGGAAAAGCATGTCATTTACCTCTCGTACTAGAACATAAGGCATATTGGGCTATTAAAGAGCTCAACTATGATTTTAAACTTGCCGGTGAGAAGAGGGTATTTGACATTAGCTCACTTGATGAATGGAGAACCCAAGCCTATGAAAATGCCAAGTTGTTTAAAGAAAAAGTTAAAAGATGGCATGACAAAAGGATACAAAAGCATGAGTTTAATGTAGGTGATTATGTGTTGCTATTCAACTCTTGTTTAAGATTTTTTGCAGGAAAACTTCTCTCTAAATGGGAAGGTCCTTACGTTATCGAGGAGGTCTATCGTTCCGGTGCCATAAAAATCAATAATTTCGAAGGCACAAATCCGAAGGTGGTGAACGGTCAAAGAATCAAACATTATATCTCAGGTAATCCTATAAATGTTGAAACTAATGTTATTGAAACCGTAACCCCGGAGGAATACATAAGAGACACTTTCCAGAACGTTTCAGACTCCAAAAAGGAATAGGTACGTGGTACGGTAAGTAAACCGACTCCAAAACAGTTCTAATGGCGATTTTTCTCCGTTGGAATATTTAGAAAATAGGAAAATAAGAAGCAGTCCGGGAAGGACACGAGGCTTCCACGAGGGTGGGAGGCGCGCCCTACCCCCCTGGGCGCGCCCCCCAGCCTCGTGGGCACCTCGTGTGCTCTCCGGACTCCGTTTTCTTGCACGATACTTCTTGGTCAGTAAAAAAATCATTATATAATCTCTCGAAGGTTTTGACCATCGTATCACGCAAATATCCTCTGTTTTCGTTTCGAGCTGTCTCTGTAGCAGATTTGGAGCAAGATGTCATCTCAGAATTCCGACAGAGAGAGCTATGTCTCACACCTCATTGCTGACCCAAAGACCTATGGGGATCTATCTCCTTGTGGTCGAACTACGGATGAGGAGGAGGATGCTCATTTGATGAGGATCAATGATTCAAGATCGGAGGAGGAGGATCCCTCTACCTCAATCTGGGGATATGCACGTGAAGTTCAAGAAATCTAGTCTCCCTAAGAGGGCTAAACTATCTAACAACCGATCTATTCCTTCTCGTTTTCGGCAGAAAAGCAAAGGAGATTTATGTGACAAGATCTTGAAGCTAGAATCAGAGGTCGATGATTTAAAGGAGAAAATTGCTCTTCCCAATTACAGTATGAAGAAGCTAAAGACACAACTGTCATCATCAACAACTCCATCATCCCCTCCTCCGAAAAAGGAAGACTAAGTATCTGGTATGGGCACTCCCCTTGGCAACTGCCAAGCTTGGGGGAGTTTCCCCGGTATCGTATCACCATCACACTCCTATCTTTACTGTTTTTCTTAGTTCGATCCTTTTGGTAATATCTTGATCTAGTAGAATAAAAGTTTTTGGTATGATCTAGTTTTGAGTTTTGCTTTATGATCCTTCTATGTAATCGAGTCCGTGAGCTATATATAATAAAGATTAGTGTTGAGTCAAGGGCTTGATTATCTTGCTATGATCTTGAGGGAATAAAAGAAAGAAAGAAAAGAAATAAAAAGAGATCATATTGATCTTATGGAGAGTAATGACTTCACATATAAAGAGTATGATGGTTAAAAATTGTTGAGAGTTGACAAACATAGTTTTGGTCATCGTTGCAATTAATAGGAAGTAATAAAGAAAGAGAGGTTTCACATATAAATATACTATCTTGGACATATTTTATGATTGTGAGCACTCATTAAAATATGACATGCTAAAGAGTTGATGTTGGACAAGGAAGACAATGTAATGGGTTATGTTTTCTTATACTAAAATAAAGTATATTGTCATGGATCATCCAACATGTTGAGTTTGCATTTCTCTCTCATGCTAGCCAATTCTTTGCACCATGTAGAAATACTACTTGTGCTTCCAAATACCCTTAAAACCAGTTTTGCCATGAGAGTCCACCATATCCACCCATGGATTGAGTAAGATCCTTCAAGTAAGATGTCATTGGTGCAAGCAATAAAAATTTCTCTCTAAATATGTATGATTGATTAGTGTGGAGGAAATAAGCTTTATAAGATCTTGTGATGTGGAAGAAATAAAAGCGACAGACTGCATAATAAAGGTCCATATCACAAGTGGCAATATAAAGTGACGTTCTTTCGCATTAAGATTTTGTGCATCCAACCCTGAAATCGCATGACAACCTCTGCTTCCCTCTGCGAAGGGCCTATCTTTTACTTTTATCTTCTACCTTATGCAAGAGTCATGGTGATCTTCACCTTTCCTTTTTACATTTTATCCTTTGGCAAGCACAGTGTGTTGGAAAGATCCTGATATATATATATATATATATATCCAATTGGATGTAAGTTAGCATGAACTATTATTGTTGACATTACCCTTGAGGTAAAAGGTAGGGAGGCGAAACCATAAGCCCCTATCTTTCTCTCTGTCCGATTAAAACTCCGTAACCACAAGTATTGCATGAGCGTTAGAAATTGTGAAAGACTAAATGATAGTTGAGTATGTGGACTTCTAAAAAGCTCTTATATTGACTCTTTCTGATGTTATGATAAATTGCAATTGCTTCAATGACTGAGATTATAGTTTGTTAGTTCCCAATGAAGTTTCTAATTCATACTTGACATTGTGAATAGATTATTACTTGAGCAGAAGAAATCATATGACAATATCCATATATGTTGTTGTTATAAGAATGATCATGATGCCCTCATGTCCGTATTTTATTTTGTCGACACCTCTATCTCTAAACATGTGGACATATTTATCGTTATCGGCTTCCGCTTGAGGACAAGCGAGGTCTAAACTTGGGGGAGTTGATACGTCCATTTTGCATCATGCTTTTATATTGATATTTATTGCATTATGGGTTGTTATTACACATTATGTCACAATACTTATGCCTATTCTATCTTATTTTACAAGGTTTACATAAAGAGGGAGAATGTCGGCAGCTGGAATTCTGGGCTGGAAAAGGAGCAAATATTATAGACCTATTCTGCACAAATCCAAAAGTCCTGAAACTCCACAGAAGTTATTTTTGGAAATAATAAAAAATATTGAGCGAAGAAAATACCAGAGGGGCCCACACCCTGGCCACGAGGGTGGGGGGCACGCCCTACCCCCTGGGCGCGCCCCCTGCCTCGTGGGCCCCCTGGTGGCCCTCCGGTGCTCATCTTCTTCTATATGAAGTCTTCCATCCGAGAAAAAATCATAAGCAAGCTTTCGGGACGAGACTCCGCCGCCACGAGGCAGAACCTTGGCGGAACCAATCTAGGGCTCTGGCGGAGCTGTTCTGTCGGGGACACTTTCCTCCGGGAGGGGGAAATAATCGCCATCGTCATCACCAACGCTCCTCTCATCGGGAGGGGGCCAATATCCATCAACATTTGCACCAGCACCATCTCCTCTAAAACCCTAGTTCATATCTTGTATCCAATCCTTGCCTCTAAGTCTGAGATTGGTACGTGTAGGTTGCTAGTAGTGTTGATTACTCCTTGTAGTTGATGCTAGTTGGTTTACTTGGTGGAAGATCATATGTTCAGATCCATTATGCATATTAATACCCCTCTGATTATGAACATGAATATGCTTTGTGAGTAGTTACGTTTGTTCCTGAGGACATGGGAGAAGTCTTGCTATTAGTAGTCATGTAAATTTGGTATTCGTTCGATATTTTGATGAGATGTATGTTGTCTCTCCTCTAGTGGTGTCATGTGAACGTCGACTACATGACACTTCACCATTGTTTGGGCCTAGAGGAAGGCATTGGGAAGTAATAAGTAGATGATGGGTTGCTAGAGTGACAGAAGCTTAATCCCTAGTTTATGCGTTGCTTCGTAAGGGGCTGATTTGGACCCACATGTTTCATGCTATGGTTAGGTTTACCTTAATACTTCTTTTGTAGTTGCGGATTCTTGCAATAGGAGTTAATAATAAGTGGGATGCTTGTCCAAGTAAGGACAGCACCCAAGCACCGGTCCACCCACATATCAAATTATCAAAGTACCGAACGCGAATCATATGAACGTGATGAAAAATAGCTTGACGATAATTCCCATGTGTCCTCGGGAGCGCTTTTCTCTATATAAGAGTTTGTCCAGGCTTGTCCTTTGCTACAAAAAGGATTGGGCCATCTTGCTGCACTTTATTTACACTTGTTACTAGCTACCCATTACAAATTACCTTATCACAAAACTATCTGTTACCGATAATTTCAGTGCTTGCAGAGAATACCTTGCTGAAAACCGCTTATCATTTCCTTCTGCTCCTCGTTGGGTTCGACACTCTTACTTATCGAAAGGACTACGATACATCCCCTATACTTGTGGGTCATCACTCACGAAGACATAGGGCATTTTTGAGGAAGCCCATCATTGGAATATACAAGCCAAGTTCTATAATGTAAAATTCCCACTAGTGTATGAAAGTGACAACATAGGAGACTCTCTATCATGAAGATCATGGTGCTACTTTGAAGCACAAGTGTGGTAAAAGGATAGTAGCATTGTCCCTTCTCTCTTTTTCTCTCATTTTTTTCATTTTTTTCTCTCTTTTTTTTGTTTGGGCCTTCTTCTCTTTTTTATGGCCTTTTTTTTTAATTTAGTCTAGAGTCTCATCCCGACTTGTGGGGGAATCATAGTCTCCATCATCCTTTCCTCACATGGGACAATGCTCTAATAATGATGATCATCACACTTTTGTTTACTTACAACTCAAAAATTACAACTCTATACTTAGAACAAAATATGACTCTATGTGAATGCCTCCGGCGGGGTACCGGGATATGCAATGAATCAAGAGTGACAAGCATGAAAGAATTATGAATGGTGGCTTTGGCACAAATACGATGTCAACTACATGATCATGCAAAGCAATATGATAATGATGAAGCGTGTCATAATAAACGGAACGGTGGAAAGTCGCATGGCAATATATCACGGAATGGCTATGGAAATGCCATAATAGGTAGGTATGGTGGCTGTTTTGAAGAAGGTATATGGTGGGTGTATGATACCGGCGAAAGGTGCGCGGTATTAGAGAGGCTAGCAATGGTGGAAGGGTGAGAGTGCGTATAATCCATGGACTCAACATTAGTCATAAAGAACTCACATACTTATTGCAAAAATCTATCAGTTATCGAAACAAAGTACTACGAGCATGCTCCTAGGGGGATAGATTGGTAGGAAAAGACCATCGCTCATCCCCGGCCGCCACTCATAAGGAAGACAATCAATAAATAAATCATGCTCCGACTTCATCACATAACGGTTCACCATACATGCATGCTACGGGAATCACAAACTTTAACACAAGTATTTCTCAAATCCACAACTACTCAACTAGCATGACTCTAATATCACCATCTTCATATCTCAAAACAATTATCAAGTACCAAACTTCTCATAGTATTCAATGCACTTTTTATGATAGTTTTTATTATACCTATCTTGGATGTTCATCACTTTAGGACTAAAATTTTTAACCAAAGCAAATTACCATGATGTTCTAAAAGACTCACAAAATAATATAAGTGAAGCATGAGAGATCAATAATTTCTATAAAATAAAACCACCGCCGTGCTCTAAAAGATATAAGTGAAGCACTAGAGCAAAATTTTCTAGCTCAAAAGATATAAGTGAAGCACATAGAATATTCTAATAAATTCCGAATCATGTGTGTCTCTCCCAAATGGTGTGTACAGCAAGGATGATTGTGATAAACTAAAAAGCAAAGACTCAAATCATACAAGACGCTCCAAGCAAAACACCTATCATGTGGTGAATAAAAATATAGCATAAGTTAAATTTACCAATGGATGAAGACGAAAGAGGGAGTGCCTTCCGGGGCATCCCCAAGCTTAGGCTTTTGGTTGTCCTTGGATTTTACCTTGGGGTGCCTTGGGCATCCCCAAGCTTAGGCTCTTACTACTCCTTGTTCCACAATCCATCAAATCTTTACCCAAAAACTTGAAAACTTCACAACACAAAACTCAACAGAAAATATCATGAGTTCCGTTAGCGAAATAAAACAAACCACCACTTTAAGGTACTATAATGAACTCATTATTTATTTGTATTGGTGTAAAACTTACTGTATTCCAACTTCTCGATGGTTCATAACCTCTGATACTACTCATAGATTCGTCAAAATAAGCAAACAACACATAGAAAACAGAATCTGTCAAAAACAGAACCGTCTGTAGTAATCTGTATCAAACGTATACTTCTGGAACTCCAAAATTTCTGAAAAACTAGTAAAGCCTGGATAATTTGTATATTAATCTTCTGCAAAATGAATCAGTATTTTATCACGTCCTGATGATTTTTAACAATTATTTTTGTGAGCACAAAGTTTCTGTCTTTTTCAGCAAGATCAAACAACTATCACCCAAGAAGATCCTATTGGTTCTACTTGGCACAAACACTAATTAAAACATAAAAACACATCTAACCAGAGGCTAGATGAATTATTTATTACTAAACAGGAGCAAAAAGCAAAGAATACAAATAAAATTGGGGTTGCCTCCCAACAAGCGCTAACGTTTAACGCCCCTTGCTAGGCATGATGATTTCGATGATGCTCACATAAAAGATAAGAATTGAAAAGTAAAGAGAGCATCATGAAGAATATGACTAGCACATTTAAGTCTAACCCACTTCCTATGCATAGGGATTTTGTGAGCAAACAACTTATGGGAACAATAATCAACTAGCATAGGAAGGCAACACAAGCATATCTTCAAGATTTTCAACACATAGAGAGGAAACTTGATATTATTGCAATTCCTACAAGCATATATTCCTCCCTCATAATAATTTTCAGTAGCATCATAAATGAATTCAACAATATAAACATCACATAAAGCATTCTTTTTATGATCTACAAGCATAGAAATTTTACTACTCTCCACACAAGCTAAATTCTTCTCATTCGGAATAGTGGGAGTATCATAAGAAACTCGAATACTATAAATTGTTTCCATATTAAAAGAGTAATGTTCAGAAAAAGGGTAATCATAATCATGACAAGTTTTATAAATATAATCATCACTACTCTTTATAGCATAGGTGCCATCACAATAATCATCATAAATAGGAGGCATGCTATCATCATAATAAATTTGCTCATCAAAACTTGGGAGGCTAAAAATATCATCTTCATTAGACATAGCATCCCCAAGCTTGGGACAAACATTAATTGCAGCAAATATATTCTCAAATATGTCATTCTCATCAAACATAGCATCCCCAAGCTTTGGCCTTTTCATAGCATAAGCATAATCACTCTCATCATTAATAGTATGGATAGCACCAATAGTATAGCAATTATCATCATCACAATGAGTAATATGAGCAACATCATTTGGGAGGGATACCTTTTTACCTTTGCTTCTCCGTTTTTTCTTTTTCTTCTTCACATTATGTGTGGGTTTAATCCTCTTTTTGGAGCTCATTATTAATGAGATTGGTTGAATAGAGAACTCCTCCTCGTTACCTGATTCATCATAAGAAATAATAGGAGGATATTGAGAAGTCTCTTCCCTTAAATTAGTATTCTCTTCATCTTCTATTTGCTTTCTTTTATTTATGTAATTGGCAATATGAGGATTTTCAATGCAATTCACCGCACAATACATCAAAATTTCTTCTAGACCAAAATCAAGAACTTTATCAAGGAAAAATTCTGGCAATATCTTTAGTTATACGTTTTATTTCTTCATAACCCAAAAGCAAAATAAGTTCATTATGATGTGCAAGGGAAATCATGTCATCACAATTTTTAGACACGATACGATCATGAAACAATTTGCATTGGGGATTTAAATGATCACGTTCATTGCAAAGTTCACAACAATGGCAAAGAAATTTTAAATTTTCAGCACAAGCATCTAACCTCTCTTGCAACCATTTAGTTTCTAAATACTTATGCCTCTTGCAAAATCTATCTTCCCTATTTGGTGTGTACTTGCAAGCTCTGTGCACTCCACAAAAATTTACATGCTTATAAGAGACATTTTCATCATGACTAGTGCCATCATCATTAGTACTATGGATATTCAAAGAGTTCATACAAATAACAT
Source organism: Triticum aestivum (assembly GCF_018294505.1). Classification (NCBI taxonomy): domain Eukaryota; kingdom Viridiplantae; phylum Streptophyta; class Magnoliopsida; order Poales; family Poaceae; genus Triticum; species Triticum aestivum. The sequence continues at coordinate 509,996,735 of NC_057814.1, forward strand.
TGCAATCATGCTCATCGTTCAAAGATTTAGTGCCAAACATTCTAATGCATTCTTCCTCTAGCAATTGAGCACAATTATCGGAATCCTTATTCTCATGAAAGATATTAAAAAGATGAAGCATATGAGGCACCCTTAATTCCATTTTTTTTGTAGCTAGTGATAAAACAAGAAACTAAAGGATTCGATTGCAAGATCTAAAGATATACCTTCAAGCACTCACCTCCCCGGCAACGGCGCCAGAAATTGCTTGATGTCTACTACGCAACCTTCTTGTAGACGTTGTTGGGCCTCCAAGTGCAGAGGTTTGTAGCACAGTAGCAAATTTCCCTCAAGTGGATGACCTAAGGTTTATCAATCCGTGGGAGGCGTAGGATGAAGATGGTCTCTCTCAAAAAACCCTGCAACCAAATAACAAAGAGTCTCTTGTGTCCCCAACACACCCAATACAATGGTAAATTGTATAGGTGCACTAGTTCGGCGAAGAGATGGTGATACAAGTGCAATATGGATGGTAGATATAGGTTTTTGTAAACTGAAAATATAAAAACAGCAAGGTAACTATTGATAAAAGTGAGCACAAACGGTATTGCAATGCTAGGAAACAAGGCCTAGGGTTCATACTTTCACTTGTGCAAGTTCTCTCAACAATAATAACATAATTCGATCATATAACTATCCCTCAACATGCAACAAAGAGTCACTCCAAAGTCACTAATAGCGGAGAACAAACGAAGAGATTATTGTAGGGTACAAAACCACCTCAAAGTTATCCTTTCTGATCGATCTATTCAAGAGTCCGTAGTAAAATAACACGAAGCTATTCTTTCCGTTCAATCTATCATAGGGTTCGTACTAGAATAACACCTTAAGACACAAATCAACCAAAACCCTAATGTCACCTAGATACTCCAATGTCACCTCAAGTATCTATGGGTATGATTATACGATATGCATCACACAATCTCAGATTCATCTATTCAACCAACAGAAAGAACTTCAAAGAGTGCCCCAAAGTTTCTACCGGAGAGTCAAGACGAAAACGTGTGCCAACCCCTATGCATAAGTTCATTGAACCCGCAAGTTGATCACCAAAACATACATCAAGTAGATCATGTGAATATCCCATTGTCACCACAAATAAGCACGGCAAGACATACATCAAGTGTTCTCAAATCCTTAAAGACTCAATCTGATAAGATAATCTTCAAAGGGAAAACTCAATCCATTACAAGAGAATAGAGGGGGAGAAACATCATAAGATCCAACTATAATAGCAAAGCTCGCGATACATCAAGATCGTATCACCTCAAGAACATGAGAGAGAGATCAAACACATAGCTACTGGTACATACCCTCAGCCCCGAGGGTGCACTACTCCCTCCTCATCATGGAGAGCGTCGGGATGATGAAGATGGCCACCGGTGAGGGATCCCCCCTCCGGAAGGGTGCCGAAACAGGGTCCCGATTGGTTTTTGGTGGCTACAGAGGCTTGCGGCGGTGGAACTCCCGATCTAGGTTATGTTCTGGCAGTTTGGGTATATATAAGAGGTTTTGGCGTCGGGAACAAGTCAGGGGGGTCTCCGGGCTGTCCACGAGGTAGGGGGCGTGCCCCGGGGGGGGGGGGGTGAGCTCGCCTCCCACCCTCATGGGCAGCCCGGGACTTTTCTGGCCCAAATCTTTTACTCCATGGCCTTCTTCTGGTCCAAAAATAATCTCTGTCAAGTTTCAGGTCAATTGGACTCCGTTTGGTTTTCCTTTTCTGCGATACTCAAAAACAAGGAAAAAACAGAAACTGGCATTGGGCTCTGGGTTAATAGGTTAGTCCCAAAAATCATATAAAATAGCATATAAATGCATATAAAACATCCTAGATGGATAATATAATAGCATGGAACAATCAAAAATTATAGATACGTTGGAGACGTGTCAGGCGGCGGCAGACAAACTGGACCACCTGGAAGGCGACGAGCATCGCAACCAGATGGCACACCTCCAGCATCTCCTCGATGCGGGTACCGCGCAGCAGGAAGCGGGCCGCCTCGTGGTGAAATCCGGCAGGCAAGTCGACCCCCCCACCCCCGCCGTGAGCACAGAGTGACCTCCCGGTCCCCAACAGGTGGTGCTCGCGATCGGCGAGACCAAGAGCCGGCTGCTAGCCGCAGTCGGCACATTTGCATCACAATTGTGCACGACCAAGACAGCCGCCCATGAGCAGAAGAATGGCGGGACGACCGTCTGCTTCCCTCTCGCAAAGAGAGGCGTGCTTCCCGCCGCCTGTTGACCATCCGACTCTTGGAGGCCGGCTTGGCCCCCGTGAAGGAGTTGGAGAGAACGACGTGCGCCACCGGATCAAGCAGCTTTCTCGGTCCCTGCCGTAGAAGAAGAATATGCAATCGACCTGGCCTGTTTTGGCCCCCACATTCGTGACGAGCCCTTCCCCAAAGGGTTGTTGCTCCCCCGAGATACTCCCAAGTACAACGGCTCCGTGAAGCCGGAAGACTGGCTGGTCGACTACTCCATGGCCGTTAGCATAGAAAACGGCAACAAGTGCATTGTCGTGAAGTACGTTCCGCTCATGCTCTAGGGCACTGCCCGGACATGGCTGAACAACCTCAAGCCCTACAGCGTCAAAAGCTGGCTGGACTTCGCCGATGTCTTCATCTGCAACTTCACCAGCACCTAAAGCGCCCCCGAAGCCTCGCCAGCTATCCATGTGCGTTCAGGGTCCGACTAAGTCCACTCGGAACTACCTGACACGCTGGGCTGAGCTGCGCAACTCCTGCGAAGGGGTGCACGAGGTGCAGGCCATCGAGTACTTCACCGCCGGGTGCAAAGAGGGCACCTTGCTCAAGCACAAGCTCTTGTGCGATGAGCCGGCTACCATGGATGAGCTTCTGATCATGGCCGACAAGTACGCCACCGCCGACTCCTCCATGAAGTCAGAGATTCAGGTCAACACGTCCGGGAAGGTGCTCCCGCCGGCTCCTCACACACCGGCTGGTGACTCCAGTCGGCGCCAGCAGCCGAACGACAACAAGCACAAGGCCCAGCAACCGGCCTCCAACAACCACCAAGTTGCAACAGTCGAAGACCAGCACTCGGAGGGGCAGCCCAGCCCCAAGCGTCAGAAGGCGGCAAGCCTGGTTGGTTGCCCGCCTTCTCCTTCGAGCAAGCACTTGACGCCCTGTGCAAGTTCCACAGCGGCGCGAAGCCGTCTAACCACACCACTCGGAAATGCCACAGGCTCACCCGAATTGCCAAGGGCGAGGGCTTGCTGGCTCCGCATGCTGGCACGCCGGCTCCGCTTCCTCAGCAGCCAGCGGCCCTTTAGGCCGGCATGATCCAAGATGAGTTCCTCGACGCCAACACCACCTACGTCGTCTTCACCAATGAAGCCGACGACAAGCACAGCCGGGGCCAGCACCACCGGGAGGTGAACACCGTCGCCTCGGAGGCCCCCGAATTCATGCACAGGTCCGAGAGGCCCATCAGCTGGATCCGTGCTGACCACCTGGCCGTGATGCCATTGCCGGGTGCTTACGCCATGGTGTTGGACTCAACCTTATCAACGGAGAGGCGGGCCTGCCGTTTCTCCCGGATCTTGATAGACGGCGGTAGCAGCATCAACATCCTCTACCGCGAGACCATGGAGAAGCTGGGCATCAAAGAGAAGCAGCTCCTGCCCATTCGGACTGTCTTCCACGGCATCGTACCCGGACTTTCCTGCTCTCCAATCGGCAAGATCTAGTTTGACGTCATGTTCGGGGACAAGCTCCATTTCTGCTGCGAGCCGATCTGGTTTGAGGTGGTCGATCTGGAAATCCCCTACCACGCACTCTTGGGCCGGCCAACACTCGCCAAGTTCATGGCAGTACCGCAGTACGCCTACCTCAAGATGAAGATGCCAGGTCCCAAGGGCATCATCACCATTGCCGGTGACTACCAGAAGTCGCTCGCGTGCGCCGCTGCTAGCAGCCGGTTGGCCGAGTCCCTCGTCTTCGCCGAAGAGAAGCGTCTCCTTGACCGGGTGGTGGCCATGGCTGGCAAGCAGCCGGACATACCATCCGACCCCAAGGACACGGAGGCTCAGGGATCCTTCCAGCCGGCCAAAGAAACCAAGAAGATTGCCTTGGATCCGGCGCACCTGGAGAGATTTGTTGTGGTAGGGTCAAACCTCGACAGCAAATAGGAAAGCGAGCTCGTCGATTTCCTCTGTGAGACTCGGGACATCTTTGCATAGTCTCCCAAAGACATGCCGGGTGTTCCGACGGATTTCACCGAGCACAAGCTACATATGAGATCAGACACAAAGCCGGTCAAGCAACCCCTCCACCGTCTGTCAAAAGAGAAGAGAAGGATTGTTGGTGAAGAGATCGCCCGGCTTCTGGCAGCCGGCTTCATCATGGAAGTGTTCTACCCAGACTGGCTGGCAAACCCAGTCCTTTTTTTGAACAAGAACAACAAGTGGCGTATGTGTATTGACTACACTAGCCTCAACAAAGCCTGCCCCAAGGATCCGTTTGCCTTGCCTCGAATAGATCAAGTGATTGAATCCACAGCCGGATGCGAGCTGCTGTCTTTCCTTGACGCCTACTCCGGCTACCACCAGATCAAGCTGAACCCAGCCGATCAGCTGAAGAACGCCTTCATCACACCATTCGGAGCCTTCTGTTACATGACCATGACGTTCGGCTTGAGAAATGCCGATGCCACGTTTCAGCGTTGCATGCAGAAGTGCCTCCTCAAGCAACTCGGCAGAAATGCCCACGTCTATGTAGACGATATTGTGGTGAAGACGGAGAAACACGGCACGCTTCTAGAGGATCACAAGGAGACCTTTGACAATCTGCGCCGTTTTCAAATCAAGCTCAACCCGGAGAAATGTGTCTTCGGAGTACCAGTCGGCCAGCTCCTTGGCTTCCTCGTCTCTGAACACGGCATCGAGTGGAACCCCGTGAAGATCGATGCCATTGAGCGAATGCAGAGGCCCACCCGGCTGCGAGACGTCCAGAAGTTCACCGGGTGCTTGGCATCTCTCAGCCGGTTCATCAGCCGGCTGGGCGAGAAGGCCCTCCCCTTGTATCAATTGATGAAGAAGACCACCTGCTTTGAGTGGAAAGACAAGGCGGATGAGTCCTTTCTCTAGCTCAAGCGGATGCTGACCATGCCGCCTATCCTGGCCGCGTCGGCTGCTAAGGAACCCATGTTCCTCTACATGGTGCTTCTCCGCCTGGTCTGCCAGCTCCTTCACCAGTCGGTCGCACTCCTTGGCGGCCTGGCTGCGCTCCTGCTCCTTGGCACATAGCTCAGTCTCGAGCTCGCCCAAGCGCGCCTGAAGCTGTGCGGTGACCTCTGCTAAGACAAGAAAAGAACATCAACATCAACCAAAAACAGAGAGTTACCAGAAGATCCGGCCCGACTGCTTAGCAGTCGTCCCGAATCTCAGGGGCTACACCCAGCGGGTGCACTGACACCCCCCCACGGAAAGACAACCTACTTATTTCAGCTCTCGTTCAGGTCGGCGGTCTGCTTGGCCGGCGCCTGATGCTAGGCGTTGTAGGCAGCCGCACACAAGTTGTGGTAATCCTACAAACAAAGGTGACACTTCAGCACATGGAAGCACACCTTGAAGTTCCGGCCCGCCTGCTCAGCAGCCGGCTCGGAGCTCGGGGGTTACACCCCCATGGAGGATTACAAGAATTGAAAACAAGAGCAAAAGATTACCTGGACGACAGCCCGCATCGTCCCAGCTCTTCCCTGGACTTCAAGAGGGTGTTGCCGTGGGCGTTGAACTGCTCCAAGATGCCTTTCACCGCCCCGTTGAGGGTACCCAAGACGGCTCCTGACGCCCAGTCCAGCGGAGCAGCGCTGATGGCCTCGGTGTCGGGCGCTGATGAGCTCGCACACCCAACCTCCGTTAGCCTCAGCGCTGAGACCGCCCGCGCTGGCGCTGACGCGCAGGGACGCGGCTCACCACCAACTCACCGCTGGATGGCGGCACCTCCGGCACCTCGGGCCGGGTGCCTCGTGCGCCTGCACTCGGCGTGCGCGGAGGCACTTCTGTCTCCAGGATGACAAGGTCGGCCCCTCCCCTCTCCAGGGCCGTCTAGTCGGCCCTGACCCCTCTAGTCGGCGCCTGGCCTTCCACCATCTGCGGCTCCGTTTGCTGCGGGTCGGTGGCCTTCGGAGCCCTGCCGCGGGCCGCCTCCTCCTCCCGTGCCTTGGCCGCTGCGTCCGCCTCCTCCATGGCCGCCGTGTCGGCCTGTGCCTTGGCCGCCGCATCGGCCTCCTCCGTGTTGAGTCTGCCGCCTCCGCCTCTGCCCGGGCCGCGGCGTCCCGCTCTTGGTGCGCCTCCTGCGTGTTCCTCTTCGTCGCCTCCCGAAGGGCGGCGACCGGGTCCACACGGCGGGTGTCTTCGGGGCCGCCTGCCGCCGCAATCACCGAGGCGGACGGGGCTCACGACAGAGAAAGCGGAGCCCTGCACGACATGGCGAGCAAAGCTAAAGAGTTTGCAAGAAGAGAGGCCAACGGAAGATAGAGATTCACAAAGAAGAAAAGCCAAGACACTTACGCGGACACCATCGGGCACTGCTTCGAGCCCTTCTGGACGATGGCCGCCTTCGCGGCCTCTTGCCGCTTGGTCGCGGCGGCCGAGGACTTGGCCTTCTTGGATGGCTGGCTGGCGAACATCCCGACGTCGGCGTGATGCTTCGACGCGCCGGATGCTCCAGTCGGCGCCGTTGAAAAGCCGGCGCCGGTCCTGCCGGCGTCTGGGGCACGGCGCTGATCTTCATCCCCCGCGTCGTTGTTCGGCCAGTCTCGGACTTCGCCGCCTCCTCCAGCGGAGCCGCCTGATCCCTCGCCGGCGCCTCCGGCGGTGTCGTCCTCCTCCATCGCAGCTGCCCCTAGCTCGGGGTCTCCCACGTCACTATCTGCGCAGTCCGCCAGGTACCGATGGACTAGATCTGGCGCGTCGGCTGCCGTCTGGCTTGGGAAATGCTGCATCACGGCCAGATGGTCAGGCGGCACAAAGAATATTGAAACAAGCAAAGAAAAAGAGTCAGAAACTAAGCGGAGGCGGTGGATTGGCGCGGCTATATGGCTCCTTGCCAAACCGCCAGCTCCCCTCGATGAGCTTGCAGTCGGAGAAGTACTTGACAAGCCGGACCAACTCCACGTCCGGCAGCACCTTGGTGGACATCGGGCACGGGTCCCGGCGGCCGCTCATGCTACTGATCAGGTGAGGTCGGGCCTGAAGAGGTAGCACCCGGCGTTCGACGAAGGTGGCCAGCAGGTCCAAAGCCTTGAGGCCCTCCGACTTCGTCATCTCTTGGAGCCGGGTGAGAGCGGTGGTGATGGCAGCCGACATAGTCTTCGGCCGATATTTCCAGTTGCTCCGGGGCTCGAGCGGTGGGCCGACTACGTAAGCCGGCAGGTTGACGTAGTCCCGCGACTCGTGGATATTCCAGACATAGAAGTATGATCTCTGCCAGAGTTTGGCCGACTCCAGCAGAGCGAGGGCCGGGAAGCGGACCCATGATCCGGTGCGCCGCACCGCCACGCAGTCCCCGCACTGGGCCGCCTCGCCCTTGGCAGCAGTGCCGAGCTGGAGGTAGAAGAGCTCCCCCCATAGCTCAAGCATGGGCAAGACGCCGAGGTACCCCTCGCAAAGGGTGACAAAGGTGGAGAGCAACACCACCGTATTCGGCGTGAGGTGGTGGGGATGGAGATGGTAGAAGTCGAGAAAAGAGCGAAGAAAGCTGCTTGCCGACAGGCCAAAGCCGTGGAGGAAATGCGACCTGAAGACGACGCACTCGCCGTCCTCTGGCGCCGGCAAGATCTCCCTTTTGGGAGGAACGCGCACCTCCACGTTCTCCGCCCGGGGAAGCCACCGCGTCTGGCGGAGGAACTCGAGGTGGTCGACGTGGATGTTGGAACCATCCCAGTGTTGGGGATCGTAGCAGAAATTAAAATTTTCTACGCATCACCAAGATCAATCTATGGAGTTTACTAGCAACGAGAGGGGAGGAGTGCATCTACATACCCTTGTAGATCGCGAGCGGAAGCGTTCAAGAGAACGGGGTTGATGGAGTCGTACTCGTCGTGATCCAAATCACCGATGATCCAAGCGCCGAACGGACGGCACCTCCGCGTTCAACACACGTACGGAGCGGTGACGTCTCCCACGCCTTGATCCAGCAAGGAGGAGGGAGAGGTTGAGGAAGAAGGCTCCAACAGCAGCACGACGGCGTGGTGGTGGTGGAGTGACAGTTCTCCGGCAGGGCTTCGCCAAGCACACGCGGAGGAGGAGAAGTGTTGGGGAGGGGAGGGGCTGCGCCTTGGATGTGGTGCTGCAGCCCACCCCTCACCCCTCTATTTATAGGGAGAAGGGGGAAGGGGCCGGCCCCTCTAGATGAGATCTAGAGGGGGGGCGACGGCCAAGGGGGGAGGTGGCTTGCCCCCAAGCAAGGGGGGCGCCCCGCTTTAGGGTTCCCCCCAAACCCTAGGCGCATGGGCCCTAGGGGGGGTTGGTGCCCAGCCCACTAAGGCCTGGTTCCCTTCCACCTACAGCCCATAAGGCCCTCCGGGGCAGGTGGACCCTCCCAGTGGACCCCCGGAACCCCTCCGGTGGTCCCGGTACAATACCGGTATACCCCCGAATATTTCCGGTGACCGTATGGTGACTTCCCATATATAAATCTTTACCTCCGGACCATTCCGGAACTCCTCGTGACGTTCGGGATCTCATCCGGGACTCCGAACAACATTCGGGAATCACATACAAACCTTCCTTATAACCCTAGTGTCATCGAACCTTAAGTGTGTAGACCCTACGGGTTCGGGAATCATGCAGACATGACCGAGACACCTCTCTAGCCAATAACCAACAGCGGGATCTGGATACCCATGTTGGCTCCTACATGTTCCACGATGATCTCATCGGATGAACCACGATGTCGAGGATTCAAGCAATCCCGTATACAATTCCCTTTGTCAATCGGTACTTTACTTGCCCGAGATTCGATCGTCGGTATCCCAATACCTCGTTCAATCTCGTTACCGGCAAGTCACTTTACTCGTTCCGTAATGCATGATCCCGTGACTAACTACTTAGTCACATTGAGCTCATTATGATGATGCAATACCGAGTGGGCCCAGAGATACCTCTCCGTCATACGGAGTGACAAATCCCAGTCTCGATCCGAGCCAACCCAAGAGACACTTTCGGAGATACCTGTAGTGCACCTTTCTAGCCACCCAGTTACGTTGTGACGTTTGGTACACCCAAAGCATTCCTATGGTATCCGGGAGTTGCACGATCTCATGGTCTAAGGAAATGATACTTGACATTAGAAAAGCTTTAGCAAACGAACTACACGATCTAGTGCTATGCTTAGGACTGGGTCTTGTCCATCACATCATTCTCCTAATGATGTGATCCCGTTATCAATGACATCCAATGTCCATGGTCAGGAAACCATAACCATGTATTGATCAACGAGCTAGTCAACTAGAGGCTCACGAGGGACATGTTATGGTTTATGTATTCACACATGTATTACGATTTCCGGATAACACAATTAAAGCATGAACAATAGACAATTATCATGAACAAGGAAATATAATAATAACCATTTTATTATTGGCTCTAGGGCATATTTCCAACAGTCTCCCACTTGCACTAGAGTCAATAATCTAGTTACATTGTGATGAATAGTACACCCATAGAGTTCTGGTGTTGATCATGTTTCGCTCGTGGAAGAGGTTTAGTCAACGGATCTGCGACATTCAAATCCGTATGCACTTTACAAATATCTATGTCTCCATTTTGAACATTTTCACGAATGGAGTTGAAGTGACGCTTGATGTGCCTGGTCTTCTTGTGAAACCTGGGCTCCTTGGCAATGGCAATAGCTCCAGTGTTGTCACAGAAGAGAGTCATCGGCCCCGATGCATTGGGAATAACTCCTAGGTCGGCAATGAACTCCTTCATCCAGATTGCTTCATGTGCTGCCTCCGAGGCTGCCATGTACTCTGCTTCACATGTAGATCCCGCCACGACGCTTTGCTTGCAACTGCACCAGCTGACTGCCCCACCATTCAAAATATACACGTATCCGGTTTGTGACTTAGAGTCATCCAGATCTGTGTCGAAGCTAGCATCGACGTAACCCTTTACGACGAGCTCTTCGTCACCTCCATAAACGAGAAACATATCCTTAGTCCTTTTCAGGTACTTCAGGATGTTCTTGACCACTGTCCAGTGTTCCATGCCGGGATTACTTTGGTACCTTCCTACCAAACTTACGGCAAGGTTTACATCAGGTCTGGTACACAGCATGGCATACATAATAGACCCTATGGCCGAGGCATAGGGGACGACACTCATCTTTTCTCTATCTTCTGCCGTGGTCGGGCATTGAGCCGTGCTCAATCTCACACCTTGCAATACAGGAAAGAACCCCTTCTTGGACTGATCCATATTGAACTTCTTCAATATCTTGTCAAGGTATGTGCTTTGTGAAAGACCTATGAGGCGTCTCGATCTATCTCTATAGATCTTGATGCCTAATATGTAAGCATCTTCTCCAAGGTCCTTCATTGAAAAACACTTATTCAAGTAGGCCTTTATACTTTCGAAGAATTCTATATCATTTCCCATCAATAGTATGTCATCCACATATAATACGAGAAATGCTACAGAGCTCCCACTCACTTTCTTGTAAACACAGGCTTCTCCATAACTCTGTGTAAACCCAAACGCTTTGATCATCTCATCAAAGCGAATGTTCCAACTCTAAGATGCCTGCACCAGCCCATAGATTGAGCGCTGGAGCTTGCATACTTTGACAGCATTCTTAGGATCGACAAAACCTTCCGGCTGCATCATATACAATTCTTCCTTAAGGAAGCCGTTAAGGAATGCCGTTTTGACGTCCATTTGCCATATTTCATAATCGTAGAATGCGGCAATTGCTAACATGATTCGGACGGACTTCAGCTTTGCTACAGGTCAGAAGGTCTCATCGTAGTCAACTCCTTGAACTTGTCGATAACCCTTAGCGACAAGTCGAGCTTTATAGATGGTAACATTTCCATCCGCGTCCGTCTTCTTCTTAAAGATCCATTTATTTTCTATCGCTCGCCGATCATCGGGAAAGTCTGTCAAAGTCCATACTTTGTTTTCATACATGGATCCTATCTCGGATTGCATGGCTTCAAGACATTTGTTGGAATCTGGGCCCGCCATTGCTTCTTCATAGTTCGAAGGTTCACCGTTGTCCAACAACATGATTTCCAGGACAGGGTTGCCGTACCACTCTGGTGCGGAACGTGTCCTTGTGGACCTACGAAGTTCAGTGGTAACTTGATCATGATCGTCATCATTAACTTCCTCTCTAGTCGGTGCAGGCACCACAGAAACATTTTCTTGTGCTGCGCTGCTTGCTGGTTCGAGAGGGGTCATCTCATCATGTTCCACTTTCCTCCCACTTACTTCTTTCGAGAGAAACTCCTTCTCCAGAAAGGACCCGTTCTTGGCAACGAAGATCTTGCCTTCGGATATGAGGTAGAAGGTATACCCAATGGTTTCCTTAGGGTATCCTATGAAGACGCATTTTTTCCGACTTGGGTTCGAGCTTTTCAGGTTGAAGTTTCTTGACATAAGCATCGCATCCCCAAACTTTAAGAAACGACAGCTTAGGTTTCTTTCCAAACCATAATTCATACGGTGTCGTCTCAATGAATTTCGACGGAGCCCTATTTAAAGTGAATGCGGCAGTCTCTAAAGCATAACCCCAGAATGATAGCGGTAGATCGGTAAGAGACATCATAGATCGCACCATATCCAATAGAGTGCGATTACGACGTTCGGACACACCATTACGCTGAGGTGTTCCAGGCGGCGTGAGTTGTGAAACAATTCCATATTTCCTTAAGTGTGTGCCAAATTCGTGACTCAAATATTCCCCTCCACGATCTAATCATAAGAACTTTATTTTCCTGTCACGTTGATTCTCAACCTCACTCTGAAATTCCTTGAACTTTTCAAAGGTCTCAGACTTGTGTTTCATTCAGTAGACATGCCCATATCTACTCAAGTCATCAGTCAGGGTGAGAACATAACGATAGCCACCGCGAGCCTCAACGCTCATTGGACCGCACACATCAGTATGTATGATTTCCAATAAGTTGGTTGCTCGCTCCATTGTTCCGGAGAACGGAGTCTTGGTCATTTTGCCCATGAGGCATGGTTCGCACGTGTCAAATGATTCATAATCAAGAGACTCCAAAAGTCCATCTGCATGGAGTTTCTTCATGCGTTTGACACCAATGTGACCAAGGCGGCAGTGCCACAAGTATGTGGGACTATCATTATCAACCTTACATTTCTTGGCATTCACACTATGAATATGTGTAACATCACGTTCGAGATTCATTAAGAATAAACCATTGACCAGTGGGGCATGACCATAAAACATATCTCTCATATAAATAGAACAACCATTATTCTCGGATTTAAATGAGTAGCCATCTCGCATTAAACGAGATCCAGATACAATGTTCATGCTCAAAGCTGGCACTAAATAACAATTATTGAGGTTTAAAACTAGTCCCGTAGGTAAATGTAGAGGTAGCATGCCGACGGCGATCACATCGACCTTGGAACCATTCCCGACGTGCATCGTCACCTCGTCCTTCGCCAGTCTCCGCTTATTCCGCAGCTCCTGCTTTAAGTTACAAATATGAGCAACCGCACCGGTATTAAATACCTAGGAGCTACTACGAGCGCTGGTTAGGTACACATCAATAACATGTATATCACATATACCTTTGGTATTGCCGGCCTTCTTATCCGCTAAGTACTTGGGGCAGTTCATCTTCCAGTGACCATTTCCCTTGCAATAAAAGCACTCAGTCTCAGGCTTGGGTCCATTCTTTGTCTTCTTCCCGACAGCTTGCTTACCGGGCGCGGCAACTCCCTTGCCGTCTTTCTTGAAGTTCTTCTTACCCTTGCCTTTCTTGAACTTAGTGGTCTTATTCACCATCAACACTTGATGTTCCTTTTTGATCTCCACCTCCGCTGATTTCTGCATTGAATATACATCAGGAATGGTCTTTTCCATCCCCTGCATATTGAAGTTCATCACAATGCTCTTGTAGCTAGGTGGGAGCGACTGAAGGATTCTGTCAACGACCGCGTCATCCGGGAGATTAACTCCTGGCTGAGACAAGCGGTTGTGCAACCCAGACATTTTGAGTATGTGTTCGCTGACGAAACTATTCTCCTCCATCTTACAACTGTAGAACTTGTCGGAGACTTCATATCTCTCGACCCGGGCATGAGCTTGGAAAACCATTCTCAGCTCTTGGAACATCTCATATGCTCCGTGCTGCTCGAAACGCTTTTGGAGCCGCGGTTCTAAGCTGTAAAGCATGCCGCACTGAATCAGGGAGTAATCATCAACACGTGTTTGCCAGGCGTTCATAACGTCTTGGTTTGCTGGGACGGGTGCTTCACCTAGCGGTGCTTCAAGGACATATGCTTTCTTGGCAGCTATGAGGATGATCCTCAAGTTCCGGACCCAGTCCGTATAGTTGCTACCATCGTCTTTCAGCTTGGTTTTCTCTAGGAACGCGTTGAAGTTGAGGTTGAGATTAGCGTGGGCCATTTGATCAACAAGACATATTGTAAAGATTTTAGACTAAGTTCATGATAATTAAGTTCATCTAATCAAATTATTAATGAACTCCCACTCAGACAGACATCCCTCTAGTCATCTAAGTGATACATGATCCGAGTCAACTAGGCCGTGTCCGATCATCACGTGAGACGGACTAGTCATCATCGGTGAACATCTTCATGTTGATCATATCTGCTATACGACTCATGCTCGACCTTTCGGTCTCTTGTGTTCCGAGGCCATGTCTGTACATGCTAGGCTCGTCAAGTCAACCTAAGTGTATTGCGTGTGTAAATCTGGCTTACACCCGTTGTATGCGAACGTTAGAACCTATCACACCCGATCATCACGTGGTGCTTCGGAACAACGAACCTTCGCAACGGTGCACAGTTAGGGGGAACACTTTCTTGAAATTTTAGTGAGGGATCATCTTATTTATGCTACCGTCGTTCTAAGCAAATAAGATGTAAAACATGATAAACATCACATGCAATCAAATAGTGACATGATATGGCCAATATCATTTTGCTCCTTTGATCTCCATCTTCGGGGTGCCATGTTCATCATTGTCACCGGCATGACACCATGATCTCCATCATTATGATCTCCATCATCGTGTCTTCATGAAGTTGTCTCGCCAACTATTACTTCTACTACTATGGCTAACGGTTAGCAATAAAGTAAAGTAATTACATGACGTTCCAGTTGACACGCAGGTCATAAATAAATTAAGACAACTCCTATGGCTCCTGCCGGTTGTCATACTCATCGACATGCAAGTCGTGATTCCTATACAAGAACATGATCAATCTCATACATCACATATATCATTCATCACATTCTTCTGGCCATATCACATCACGTGACACTTGCTGCAAAAACAAGTTAGACGTCCTCTAATTGTTGTTGCAAATTTTACGTGGCTGCTATAGGTTTCTAGCAAGAATGTTTCTTACCTACGCCAAAACCACAACGTGATATGCCAATTTCTATTTACCCTTCATAAGGACCCTTTTCATCGAATCCGATCCGACTAAAGTGGGAGAGACAGACACCCGCTAGCCACCTTATGCAACTAGTGCATGTCAGTCGGTGGAACCTGTCTCACGTAAGCGTACGTGTAAGTTCGGTCCGGGCCGCTTCATCCCACGATGCCGCCGAATCAAGATAAGACTAGTAACGGCAAGTAAATTGACAAAATCGACGCCCACAACAACTTGTGTTCTACTCGTGCATAGAAACTACGCATGGACCTAGCTAATGATGCCACTGTTGGGGATCGTAGCAGAAATTAAAATTTTCTACGCATCACCAAGATCAATCTATGGAGTTTACTAGCAACGAGAGGGGAGGAGTGCATCTACATACCCTTGTAGATCGCGAGCGGAAGCGTTCAAGAGAACGGGGTTGATGGAGTCGTACTCGTCGTGATCCAAATCACCGATGATCCAAGCGCTGAACGGACGGCACCTCCGCGTTCAACACACGTACGGAGCGGTGACGTCTCCCACGCCTTGATCCAGCAAGGAGGAGGGAGAGGTTGAGGAAGAAGGCTCCAACAGCAGCACGACGGCGTGGTGGTGGTGGGGTGATAGTTCTCCGGCAGGGCTTCGCCAAGCACACGCGGAGGAGGAGAAGTGTTGGGGAGGGGAGGGGCTGCGCCTTGGATGTGGTGCTGCAGCCCTCCCCTCACCCCTCTATTTATAGGGAGAAGGGGGAAGGGGGCCGGCCCCTCTAGATGAGATCTAGAGGGGGGGCGGCCAAGGGGGGGGTGGCTTGCCCCCAGGCAAGGGGGGCGCCCCCCCTTTAGGGTTCCCCCCAAACCCTAGGCGCATGGGCCCTAGGGGGGTTGGCGCCCAGCCCACTAAGGGCTGGTTCCCTTCCACCTACAGCCCATAAGGCCCTCCGGGGCAGGTGGACCCTCCCGGTGGACCCCCGGAACCCCTCCGGTGGTCCCGGTACAATACCGGTATACCCCCGAATATTTCCGGTGACCGTATGGTGACTTCCCATATATAAATCTTTACCTCCGGACCATTCCGGAACTCCTCGTGATGTCCGGGATCTCATCCGGGACTCAGAACAACATTCGGTAATCACATACAAACCTTCCTTATGACCCTAGTGTCATCGAACCTTAAGTGTGTGGACCCTACGGGTTCGGGAATCATGCAGACATGACCGAGACACCTCTCTAGCCAATAACCAACAGCGGGATCTGGATACCCATGTTGGCTCCTACATGTTCCACGATGATCTCATTGGATGAACCACGATGTCGAGGATTCAAGCAATCCCGTATACAATTCCCTTTGTTAATCGGTACTTTACTTGCCCGAGATTCGATCGTCGGTATCCCAATACCTCATTCAATCTCATTACCGGCAAGTCACTTTACTCGTTCCGTAACGCATGATCACGTGACTAACTACTTAGTCACATTGAGCTCATTATGATGATGCAATACCGACTGGGCCCAGAGATACCTCTCCGTCATACGGAGTGACAAATCTTAGTCTCGATCTGAGCCAACCCAACAGACACTTTCGGAGATACCTGTAGTGCACCTTTATAGCCACCCAGTTACGTTGTGACGTTTGGTACACCCAAAGCATTCCTATGGTATCCGGGAGTTGCACGTTCTCATGGTCTAAGGAAATGATACTTGACATTAGAAAGGCTTTAGCAAACAAACTACACGATCTAGTGCTATGCTTACGATTGGGTCTTGTCCATCACATCATTCTCCTAATGATGTGATCCCATTATCAATGACATCCAATGTCCATGGTTAGGAAACTGTAACCATCTATTGATCAACGAGCTAGTCAACTAGAGGCTCACTAGGGACATGTTATGGTCTATGTATTCACACATGTATTACGATTTCCGGATAACACAATTAAAGCATGACCAATAGACAATTATCATGAACAAGGAAATATAATAATAACCATTTTATTATTGCCTCTAGGGCATATTTCCAACACCCAGTCGCCTCGCGCCATGCTTGGTGGCGACGCGGATGGGCTAAGCTGCGGCCGCGCTTCGGCGGTGAGGAGCGAGACGGTGCAGCATAGCAGTAAGGCGAAGGAGGAAGGAGATGGAGAGCGAGGGGCGCGCGTGCGTTCTGCCACGCCCACCTCCTCCTATTTATAACTGCGGCGGCAACAGCGAAGCCGAGACGAGGCATCGTGGGGGCACAACCCCGCATTTTCCGTGCCTTTACGGCGCGTGGTTCATGCACTTGAGAAGGGCAACCGTCCGCCTCGGCCGCAGCGGATCCATGCGCGCGTCGAGGCCCTGTAGTGGCGGGCCCAGGCCTGCGGTAATGTCCCGTCGCGCGCATGGGCTGGCAGGCCAGCCTGGCCTGCTGGTGACGCGTGGCGAGCGAGAAATGGGCGCCAAGCCTGCAAGCCGACTGGTATGCCACCCGGCGTCCACCACGATGATTCGAATTTGCTTGTAGCCGGCCTAGCCTTGGCCGGCTCCTGGCAGATGACATCACTTGAAGCCGGACGAAGCAAGAATACAAGACCGCTCAGAGTAGGAAGCTGCCGAGGCACCTCTACTTGAGACGCGGCGCCCCACCAGCTTCGGGGACTACTGTCAGAGGGATTGACCATGGGTAGCCCCATGAGCACCCATAGCGTTTCAAGACATCCGGGCTAGCAAAGCCCCTCGCACCTCCCGGACGTACAGCTGGCTCCCTGGGCCGGCTGGTCCAGGAGGCCGGCCGCTAGGAGACGACATGCTCTTAGAAGGTGACCTCAAGGGAGCCGGCTCCTAGCAGGCGGCCCTGCGTCCCCTCAAAGTCTGCACCCATTTACCATGACGAGACGGGGCATGGCTACAGGACCACCTGCCACCCCTGAATCCCAGAGGAACGTGGCCACAGTGGACACCCCTTGCCTGGCGCGGCACTGTGGCCACGCGACTCATGACGCAACCTACGTAAGCAAGCGCCATGCTCCCACGACGGGCGGTCGGTACGGCCCGAAGGCGGCGGGCCCTACCTATCCGCGAGCAGCTAGAAGACGGCGCACCCTGAGCAGGCGGCCTTGAGGGCTCGGGACGATCTCTAACAGTCGGCCCTCCCTCCCCTCGGAGTCTGCGCGCCATTAATCTGATGAGATGGAGTGTGGCTACAGTAAGCGCCCACCAGGCGGCGGAACTGTAGCCATGCACCTCCTGACAAGGCCTCCATCACCAAGGGCAAGGCTACAGTAAAAGGCAGTCAGCATGGCCCGCAGGCGGCGGGCCCTACCTGTCGGCCGAGTTCCCGACAGCCGGCGGGACCCACCAGGCGACGAGCCCTAGCAGCCGGCCGAGAACCCGGCGCCCCAAGACACTGACAGCCGGGTCCTACACCCGGACGGATTACCATTGTACCCCTGGGGGTAGGCCTAATAAACCCCCCAAGTTCACCCATGCAAAGGGTTCAGCACCTTAGCCATTATACAGACACATAGCTAGAGAGGAAAGGAGCTACCCTTGCCCTTCTTCCTCCTCTAGCCGAACAACACTACAAAAAAAATACACTTCCGTGATGATACGTGTTTGTCATAGTAGGTCACGTTTTCTGTCATGCATGTACATCCATGACGATTTTATGACAGAATCAAGATAGTCATACTTGTGCTGTCGTAGAAGTGTTCCATGACATAACCAAAATTATCATCACGGAAGTGTCCACTTCCATGACGCTAAATCGCGCGCCACAGAAGTGCTTTCGTCAAGGGTGACCGACACGTGGCATCCACCGTAATGGAACTCCGTTAAGCTATTGGGTCTGGTTTTGGATCCGATAACACGTTAACAGCCCCGACCAATGGGGATTTTCCACGTGTAAAATCATCATTCGCTGGAGGAAACACGTGTCGGCTCACCGTTGGGACAGATGTCATCCACTCATTGGACCCAAAGCGCCTAGGATACGTCGACATGTGGCACGGCCCAATAGAGGCCCATTCATGTGAAAAGGCCGGCCCGTTTGACTTGGTAAAAAGGTGGCGGGCCAGCCCACGGCAAGCCTGTTAATGACATGTTCGCATATAGCCCATTTACAACCCGCTAACCTAGGGCCCGTTTACGGCTTATCCGAATTAGGCCCAGTAGTGTCATCTGGGCCGTCCAATATAATTCCAGCCCGTTTTAACTTCCGGCCCATGTATGGCCCATGACGTCTTTCGGCCCATATGAGGTCCTTTGTAACTCTCGGCCCATTAACGACCCGTGGTAAAACTGGCCCGTAATGAAAAGTGTATCACTTTATACCCATTAACGGCATGTGGTGAAACTGGCCCATAATGAAGAGTGTATCACTTTATACCCATTAACGGCCCATTATTCCGTTGGGCCATTTCCAACCCATGTTATCTTTCGGCCTTCTCAGGTCCCATTTATTCTTGGGCTCATTTCCAGGATTCGTTTACCTACGGCCCGTTATTGTCATTTTCTGCTTGTGGGCCCAATTCAGCCCGTGGTTACAGTCGGCCCATTTATGGCCCGTTAATATGTTGGGCCGTTTTCATAGCGTCAACAAATACGGCCGATTAACGACGGCCCGTTATGGTCGGCCCATGAACAGAAGATTTCAACTCTAGCCCATTTACGGCCATAATGTGGTCTGTTATTGGCCCATGTTTGGCCAACCGATCATACAGCCCGTAGAAGGCCCATAGATGATACGACCCGTAGAAGGCCCATTGAGTCTACGGCCCGTATAAGGCCCATTGTTTCTACGCCCCGTAGAAGGCCCATTGTTTCTACGGCCCGTAGGAGGCCCATGTTAACTACAGTAAATATGTAGCCCATGGTTATTGTGGCCTAGTTTTAAAAAATAGGTTATTGCGGCCACTAGCAAACCGCGGAAAAAGAACTACACTGACTACAAGAAAATAAATAAACAAGACAATAAGGAAATAAATTAGCAAGCAACTTACGCTAGGCTATCACGGCTATTACACATATTACATCCACTGGGCATCAAAGTTCGCCACCAGTGCAAATATAGGGAACAAAGCAGCATATAAACGCCGCAGCAAAACAAGTCCAGAACTGAAACCACTTCAGAAGAGCTCAAGAAACAATATCCTGAGTACCCATAATGCTGGCAAGATGCTTAGCAAGCTTATTAACTTTCTCTTGTTTGGCGCTAAAATCCTCCAGCACTTATTGTTGCACCAGAAAGTATGCATCTGAATTCTGCAGGGACTTCCTCAGTCCTTCGGCTTCCTGTCGCATAACATCTGATCGATGTCTTTCAACTTGAAGTTGAGACTCAAGAAGCCGAACTGATTCAGGCAGCGAGTTCGAAGAGCTGTGGCCAGCAGTAGTAGCCAGTAACTCGAACACCACATCAAGATAGGACTTTGGGGTTGTCTCAGTGTCTTCAATATAGTTTTTATCAGCTTTCTTGGAGACCAACAGGGATGTCTCACTATCTTGAACCTTATCTGCATTACTTCCTTTACCATTGCATAACGGGGGTACTCTTCTCCAATATTTTATCCGCATTCTAAAAGAGAAACAAACAAACAAACAAACACATCACGGGTTTACAATGTAGTATATGAAACTCATTTTGGTAAACCAGTTCAGTAGTAAGGTGGACAGGATAACAGCATGAAACAAACATATATCTATGTAGTATGGTCACTGTATGGTCTATATCATTCTAGTTTATGTTGCCAAATCAAGATAGATACAGTTCAAATCATATCTATTTAAGACAAAGCAGCATCGACAGAATATAAGTGTGGGAAACTACACAGCAATAACAACACTTGTAATGTGCGTGGCATGAGAACATAACTATTTATTCAATTGAAACTGAAATCAACATAAAGCAAGTTACAACAGCAAACACGTTAAAGAAACAGGTTTAAAACATACATGTTGCGCCATTGGAGTTTCAATTGCATCCTTCAAATTTGAAATTAGTTGGTATGAGTAAATATAGTGATGCAAGAGCAAAGTAGTATGAACCATAGCTACGGAACCTGACCTAAGAATCATTCTTCTTCTGCTTTAAACGTTGACTTGGGGTTTGGAGTGGTGGTCCTCGTGCTTTGGGCACTGTAGTTGCCTTACTAACTGCTCGTGTTTGGGTGCTCTGTGGTGGAGACGGTGCTGTGTCAACGGGATCTGGGTTACTATCTGCTGGGGTTGGGGTTAGAAGGGGTGTAGCTGGTTCTTTGTCCAACTGGGTAGGGGTACAATCTGCGTGAGTCTGGGTTATGTGTGGTGGGGCTGCTTCTTGGGCAAGTACAACCGTGGTTCTATCTCCATCGACAGGTAGCACGATCTTTTCTGAAGACCGTTTTTTTACTCCCACAGATACTGCCATCACCCCCGACAATTGAAATGGCTGATAAACAAGAAAAGTAATTGAATGTACAGACATTGTAAGATAGACAGGTGCAATGGATAGTAGGGAAGAAAACAGGGCATGAAATAATTCACATTTATGTTGTCTAACCAAACAGAATAGCAAGACATAATTTTACATATATGATGGCTAATTAAACAGGATAGCATGACACAATTTCACATGTATGATGGCTAACTAAACAGGATAGAATGACATACTTCAAAATATGATGACTATGTAAATAGGATGACATGATGTAACTATACGATGTGTCTATTAAAGTGGTTGGCATGACATAAATCACAAACATGCCGTCGATGGAAACATGATGGCATGATATAATTCACGGATAGAATGACATAATCCAAAATATGATGACTATGTGAACAGGATGAGATGATACAACTATATTATGTCTTTAGAAAATGGGTTGGCATGCCATAATTCAGATACATGCTGTCTATGTAAACATCATGGCATGACATAATTCAAATATATGATTTATATACCAAGGAAGTGAGCAGAGGGCAATCGCATATATGATGTGTCAACTAAGGAGATGGCATTCAATATCGTGTATATGATGTGAAAACTAAGCATTGCAATATAAGATATGCATGATATGAGTAATATAACCCTGCCAAGTTTGAGCATACACCTCAGGGGGATAATAGGACTGGTCATCTGCCTCTGAATCCTCCTCTGAAGAGCTATCTGTAACCAGCAAGATAACTGCTTCACCAGGTAGCATTGTCTGCTCTGAAGACCTTGTTTTCACTCCAGATTTCTCCATCACCAATTCAAATGGCTGATGCACAGGAAGTGCAGTTGAATATACAAACATTGTCGACAAAAGCAATGAGAAATACAAAAAAAAGGACGGCATGATATAATTCACATATATAATGCTTGGCTAAACAGCATGGCATTGCAACAAGATATCATTGCATAATTCACATATATAATGCCTTGCAACAAGATATCATTGCATCATTCACATATATAATGTCTTGCAACAAGATGGCATTGCATAATTCACATATATGGTAATTAGACACTAAACAGGTGGCATTCACACAAAGCATGTCTAAACTAAGCAAATGACATAGCAATGCAAGATACCATACGCACGATATGAGCAACATAACCCCGCCAAGTTGGAGCATGCAGCTCGGGGGGGGGGGGAATAGGACTGGTCATCTGTCTCTGAATCCTCCTCTGAGGAGCTATCTGTAACCAGCAAGACATGCGCTTCGTCAGATAGCATTGTCTGCTCTGAAGACCTTGTTTCCACTCCAGATTTTTCCATGACCGTGTCGAATGGCTGATGCACAGGAAGAGTAATTGAATGTACTAAAATTGTTTACAAAGTTAACATGTAATTAAAAAATGATGTCATGATATAATTCACATATAAGATGACTGGCTAACCAGGGTGGCATTGCAAAATTCACATATATGATGCCTGGCTAAACAAGATGGCATTGCATGACTCACATATACGATAAAGAAACTAAATAGATGGCATTGACATAAAGAATGTCTAAACTAAGCAGATGACATCTTTGATGTATACAGTAAGCAATGCAAGGCACCATATGCATGATATTACCAACATCAGCATGCCAAGTTAGAGCGAAGACCTCATGGGGTAAATAGGAGTGGTCTTCCTCTTGATTACGATCCGAAATGGGTGGAGGGGAGGCTGCCTTTGCGCCCACCATGGAGCGACATCTGCATGAAATTTTATTGCCACGCAAGGCTCGTATCTTTTGCTCTACATGTTCAGTTCCATTGTGTACAATAACTGACATGCATAGGAATAAAACATAGTGAGATTATGTAAGGAGTGCATGCACAAATCCAGAGTGATGGTAGCAAACTGTGGATAGACCCAAAACCAATGATAGCAGGCAGATAATAGCTTTAGTTAAAAAATACACATAATGGCTCCTTTAATGTTTGTTTGCACCCAACATGAAACTCATAGTAGACACCCGAGATTAACCATATAGTAGACAGATAGTACTGATTGCTGCCCAAATATGTACCCCACAACCATTTAAAAACTCAAGTTTCAGCATAGGTTCGGACTTGACTCGGAGTCTAATAGGCGAACATGACGATAAAGTAGCATGTCATCATATTAAGTGATGCATAACGTAAGCAGACACGGAAGAGTGCGACCTCTCTTGCGGACCCGTGTAGTCCTCAAGGTCATCTGCTCAGTTGATGATGGTAATGCAGTTTTCATGGCTGCCGGCGGCGGGGAAGAAGATCTGAGGTGGCGAAAGACAGTCTGGGGAGCGGATCCCTGCTGTGGTGAACCCTTCCGTCGTTGGAGCAGCTGAGCTGGGGTGGAACACAGCACCGCAGGAGCAAGACAAACCACACAAGGTTTTCTTTGACACATATCTGTAATAGAAGTAATTGTGTAAGGGCTTGTTTGAATTTGAGGATTCTAACAATGCAGGGATAGGAAATAGACAGGAATAGGATAGGAATGCACGTGCAAAACAGAGAATTTAAAAACACAGGATTTCTGCCAATCTGGGTGTTTGGTTCACAAGAATTGGAAGATCACAGGATGCAAAGAAGCATGGTGAGATTAAGCCAAACCACAAGAAAATGTATGGTTAATGCTATTATGCTACTATCTCTTAGTATTGTGCTTCATGAATAGGAATTTGAAAAGGAGGACAAGTGGAAATTAAAATTCCTACGGTTTTTCTTTCAAGGAGACACTAAAGGAACACATCCTACAGTTTTCCTTTGCTCCATTCCTTTGCACGAAATTCATGAAAAGTAGTACCATATGAAACTTTCCAATTCCTATGTTTTTCATTCACTTTTCTTTCAAGCACTGGCGATTCTAGTAGGCAGGCTTGACCAAGGAAAAGCCTACACTAAAAAAAATGTTTTTGTGCTACTTCTACTACTTTGGACCAAGGCCACTGCCCTACTAGCTCAGCTCCCAGGGCCATTGACAAATGTACAGCTCAAATGCGTAGAGATAAATAATGATGGCGTTCAAGAGAGTCCATCACGGATAGCTAATTTGCCTAGTACCTCACTACTTGTCATATAGTAGGATAAAATAATCGTATTTCCCGTTACTCCGTGTGCTCAATGGACAATATATATAACATGTAGAGTAAAAAAGAAATGCAACAAGTGTACAACCTCTTTGGCAAAGCCATATCGATCTCAGCATGATTGGGTTGGCCGGTGAAGATGCTCCAGCTGACTTGGCTATCGGAGGAGGGGAAGCAGATCTTGGGCGTCTGGAGAAGGAGCCCGAGGTACTACTCCACTGTGATGGAGGGTTTTGTCGTTGGAGCAGCTCCGGTGAGTTGTATGACACCGAGGCTGAAGCAGGACAAGAGAGACAACGTTAACCTGAGTGGAATTCTAATAGCATCTCCAATAGATGACGTAAAATACATAACCACAAAGTGCTAGATGTAAAATACATCAGCCGCTCATCTCTGAACTTAACTGTCGGAACTGAATTTAACTGCCGAAACTGAACTTAACTGTCGAAACTGAATTCTGCTGTCGAAACTGAATTTTACTGTCGAAACTGAACGCACTAGAGGTGACGCTACATGTCAGTCGACTGACTTTTTCATCTCCGGTCAGTCGATTTTGCAGCCGTTGGATACGAAATCAAGGGCCTGCAGTTCATCTTCAACCTCCACCCCCCCTGAGCCGCCAGCCACCACCGGCCAAACAGCCGCCCCCGCCGCCCGCGGCCGGCGGTGCGCCGCCCCGCCCGCCCCGAAAACACTCCCCACCGCCGGTCCGTCGCCGCCCCGGCCATCCCTCTAGGCCCCACCACGTGCCGGGCTTTTTCTCCGGCGATCCCCACGCCACCGCCCCACCACCACCGGCGACCACCGCCCCCACCCTGAACCCTAAGATAGATAGTGGGGTACCTCTCCGGCGAGGCCCCTCCCTGCTGCGGCTGGTTCTTCCTTAACTCCGGCGAGCCCCCCACCCCCTGGAAATCGACTGACCCAAAAGTCAATTCAGTCGACTGAAGTGTAGCTAAATCGGAGCAGCATCGCAAGCAAGAGAAAGAGCAGCAGCATGAGCGTGAGCAAGAGCAAGAGCAAACCAGGCAGGGGACCGAGAGCAAGAGCGGAGTAGCAGCGCGAGCGAGAGCTAAAGCAGCAGCAGCTCCTACTGATGTGGACGTCGCCGCCGAGGGAGCGACGCCATGGAGGTAGTGGCCGGCGATGCCGCCGTGGATGGAGCCACGCCGTGTCGGCTCGGGACCGAACGCCGGCAACACCATGTGATCGAATCAAGAAGAAAATGCAGTGATTAGTGTACGACCTCTTTGGTGGCGCCGATTAGGCCGCAGCTTCATCCGAGGAAACGGTGATGATGATGCTCTTCCGGTGGTGCAGGTGAAGACGGCGGTGTGGGAATGGAGGTGGCGCAGAAGACGAGGGGAACCTCGGGGCAGCTCCTTGGAGGTGGAGGACGGGGTGGCTGAACCGGCGGGACGACCGGATCGACGATGGATCCTCATCCGGTACGGTGGATGAGGGACGTCGAGGTGTTGCTGTGGACGACGTCATCGGGGAAGAGGCTCCAGCTGGGTGGCGGACGGAGGAGGGTGTGGGGCTTCGCGGGTTTTCCTGGCCTCGGTGTACGAATGGGTGGGCGGATGGGATGGGAGTGGGGAACCATGGCTTAGGGATGCGCTTGTCCGAAATGTGGGGTAAGTTACGAAAGTACCCCCACCGATTTGAGGCAGTTCTTTCGGTTCAGGGGTATCACGGGCATTTCGCGTGTCGGGATTTCACAGGAGGTGGGAGTTTTCACGCGCGTTGTAATTTTGGAATAGCAAGGCGCGGGTTGAGATGGAGGGTGTTGTCGGAACACAACGAGACAAAGATATATCTTAAATATTTCGGGCTAACAAGGCGCGGGTTGAAATTTCCGGACAAGCCTAACGTGTATTGTACCAAATCAATTCGCACTACAAATGTCATTCAAAACTTTGAATTCATGTTATGTTCAATTAAAATATTTTGCTACGTGTATAATGCATGCAACCTACTACTCAAATGAACGTTTTAGTGCATTCCAAACGTATATACTACCGCTTCAATATGAACTAAATTTGAATTCGTTTCTCTATTTGAATAAGATCTCCAATAATGATTGTTGTGAAGTCAAAGCATTTGAATACGTTTCTCTATTTTAATAAGATCTACAATCATCATTATTTTCAAGTTAAACCATCGTTTGTGTATTATCTTCACAGCACACCACATGATTAGTCTCGAGTTACATATGAACTATGTGTACTATATGAACTCGAACTCGATTTTTTGAATCCACTTTATGTTGATTTCAAATCACAGTACATTTCAAGCTCTAGCTAGATCTTCATAATCTAAACCATGTCTCATATGTATAATGTGTTTATCACATTATGTATGGTGCCCCGCCCCCTACGCCTACAAGTATTTAGATGTGAGTTGCAAACACCACACATTACCACAAATTCAAATAAAATGTGAGAATGTTCGATATATAGTATTGTTTAGATTGTTCGATATTTAGTTGTAAGCTGCAAACGCCACACATTATCACAAATTCAAATAAAATGTGAGATTGTTCGATGTATAGTATGGTTTAGATTGTTCGACATTTAGCTGTGAGTTGCAAACGCCATGCATTATCACATTATGGTATAACATGTGCAAAACCACAACACGCGTATCACCGCTATATTCATGCATGCATATGTTTAAAACACTATGATCTCCTATTCAAATATATGAATCCACTTTCATATCAAATTATGATCTTTGTTAGTCTCTTACACCCACACAATCCTCTAACCTTTGTAGCTACCACTAACTTTCTCTCGTGCATGCACACGCCCTCCTCGCCCTCCCCCTCCCTCAGCATTCTATCCATCGCGCACATTCATTTTTTTTCTTTAGGTCGTTCTCCCACAGTCTCCACAACTCCTTTCCGACACACACCGATCGATAAACCTCTCCAGCGATGTCTGCCTACAACATACACACGCACCTTCAATTTCCTCCTTTATGTGTCCTTGCCTCGTGTCTCTCATACGGTCCCACACACGTGTAAACTCTCACCCCTCTTTTCATCGATCTCACAAACGCACACTCCTCCCCCTATCTAGCTAGTAGCTGGGCCTCTCGCACCACCTCCTAGCTCCATTCTCTCTGTCTATCCGTCTCGCCGGGCCTTATTTGCCTCTAACAAATGGACGTACACCGACCGATCTCCCGCTATACATATAGCTAGCTAGGTCCTTATAACTCGTTTTCCCCACGCGTTGATCGATCTACCTCATTAGTTATGTCTCTCCCTTCCTCTGACAAACAACAATTGATCTACCGATCTAGTTAGGTTTGCTTACCAAACACATGGTTCCCCTTCATCATCCATGGATGCGTCCCGACAGATCTATCACGCACAGGCACACACAGAAACACATCCCCACCCTTATTGATAATATTGCAGTTCCACCCTCAGTTTGTCTAGTAGGCCTCTCCCACCATCTTCGAGAAGCAACTCCATCACCCATCCAACACTCTACCCCTCTCCCTCCCTCTCTCTCCTCTCTCTCTTTGTCCCATCCTATTTCCCATCCTTCAGTTATCTATGGATGTCGACCTCAAGACATAGCTGGGTCTCTCCTCAACACATATATTAGTCGTTCTACCTCTATAGTTAGGCCTCTGCCTACCCCTCCCCCACCCCCTCCCCACACACACACACCGATACATCGAGCGCTCTAGTCATGTCTCCCTGCCACACACAAACTTGACATGTGCCCTCTGACGTTCCGGTAGGTCAGTCACCCTATATCTTTGACTTGCACACACACACAATTTAGATGGCCCTCTTCATCAATCTCGCACCCACCCACTTGATCCTCAATTCGACTCTATCGATATCTATGACCCCTCCCTCTCTTCTCGTGGATCGCCCGGCCCTCTATATATGATATGGATAGGCCTCCATTTAACACACATTGCATGCAAAATTTTGTTTGAGATGTCATCGACACATATTCCCATAAATACATTCATGAAATCAACCCCCCTCCAAAAAAACAAAAAACACTCACGAACGCACAAGCCATTTATCTAGGTTTGTATCTCTCTCACACACACCCACGTAGGTGGGGGACGTGCACGAAGAGAAGAGGTGCACGCACGGCGCACGTACTCCCGTCTCTTTCCCAACCACACCCGCGCGGGTACACGGTGGAGCTCATTTTTTGTACGAAAAGGCAGCCCACGTGGTAATTTGACACGTGTACTGGTTGTCCACCTGATGGAGGGAGGATCGTCTACCACGGGTGAACAAACAAATTGCGACTTGACGCGTTATGTTAAAAAAGAGGCAAACCATGTGGGGCCTATCTTAGAGGCAAGGCTCTAGACACTGGAGTACTTTTGATGTGTCCCATCAACTCGCAGAACGAGGAGAAGCTTGCTTAGTACGCCGTGTCCCCCGCCCACGGGCGCGGTGGCTCGCAGGATGAGGTGAAGCTTGCTTACTAGTAGTAGTACTGTACGCCTTACGCCCGCTCCCTCATCCACGTGCGCGGTGGCTCGCAGGACGAGGAGAAAATTTTACTACTCCCTCCGTTTACTCCTCGTCCCTACTACCTTGGTTAGAGAGATTATCATGTTGTTTGGAATATATATGTCCTTTAGTAGATTTCAATATGAACTACTAGTACATACTCCAAACACTGATGTATATAGACGTATTTTAGAGTGTAGATTCACTCATTTTGCTCTGTATGTAGTCCATATTGAGGCCCTGTTTGGTTCATAAGTCCTAGGACTTTTTCTAGTCCCAACTAAAAAGTCCCTACTCCTTAAAAAGTCCCTCCCTGTTTGTTTTCAGGGACTAAAAAGTCCCTAGTACCTCCCTAGAGCTTATTGAATGACCATGTTACCCCTAGTATACAGAAAAATAACAACCAAACAACACCATGGGGCAGCGGGGCAATGGGTGCAGGGAGGGGCATTGTTGGAAAAGTCCCAAAAAAGACTCTCCTTGAGAGTCTTCTTCATTAAGTCCCAAAAAGCAAGTTTTAGTCCCTAGTAGTCCCTCCTGTTTGGTTAAAAAGTCTCTCAGAGGGACTTTTTCTAGTCCCTACACTAAAACGTCCCTGGAAACAAACACCCCTGCATAAAGTTGAGACACTTATTTTGGAACGGAGGGAGTACATATTTGCTATGATATTTTTGAGGAACCGATATTTGCTATGATCTGTCAATCATTGAGATGCAATAGCATGCATGTTAGTATCCTTTGTATTTGATGAAATGTTGCAACGGGCAACCTTGGACGCAAGATACATGTAACAGAAGCTGGAAGCTTCATAGCACTGTACTATCTCGCTGATAAATTACAGTATGTACTATACTAGTACTTCCTCCGTTCCTAAATGTAAGTCTTTGTAGAGATTTCACCATGAACCACATACGGATGTATATAGATGCATTTTAAGTGTAGATTCATTCATTTTGTTCCGTATGTAGTCCACCTAGTGGAATCTCTACAAAGACTTATATTTAGGAAAGAAGGGAGTACTATGTAAAGAGTTAGGTGTCGCACGGTGTCCAGAAAATATGGTGATAGTGTGAGGTGGGCCATGTAATCACTGAGCCTGCGTGTTTTCATTGCTCTTGCACTCCTCCGCCGTAAGAATGGAGAAAATTGTAATCTAGTAGTACCACCTTTCGCCGAAAGCGTGGGACATCCAGCAGTCCTACCACCTCAGTAATAATGACCAATGAGCCGTCAAATCACATAGACCCAGCAGTAAGTTGGATGGACGAAGCAACCATCACTCTTGAATCCGTTTCTCCCTTCAATGCAGGCGCCAGTGAGAGGTCTCGTCCGCTCTGCCCGGGCATGAATGCGGCATTGATTCTTTGGAGAGGCGCTAACCATTCCGGGCGGGAAGCGCGCGCGGGCGATGGGGGGGCTTTGGGTGGGCCAGGCTGGTCAGGAGCGGGCGTGGCAGCTGTCCGCCTGTCCATATCAGACGCCCGGAAACGATAGGATGCACCGACTCTCGCGGCTAAAATCGTACACTACACACCATCTCTCTGTAGGAGTAGGTCAATCTGTCTCTCTCTCTAACACACACATGCTGTTAAACACACACACAAACACGCGCGCACACACGCACACACATGTTCATAGAATAGGAAAATCGTGCGAGTGCGAAGCCACAGGAAGTGAGATACAAATGGAGTACGTACAAGAAGAGAAGAGGTGATGAATATTCCAGCAAACCTGGACTGAGGAGTAGTATTCCCTCCGTCTAGGTGTTAAGTCATCTTACGGAAATCATATATTCCCAAAATGTTTAGGCGTCGTCCATTAACTTCGCATCTCAATCCCCTCCTGGCCTCATTGCTAACGAGCGTTGTTACTTAGGGAGCGTTTGGATCCTTAGCAAGAACAACTTATAGCATAGCCGGGCAAGGTTAGGCATTTGGAACTGTTAAAATATGTTAGCTTTTGTGGGCCAGCTAGCTTGGGTGGGCTAGAAAAACCTTGCTAGCTCAGGAGAACCAGATTGGCTCGCTTCCGACGGCAAACTTAGCGTAGTAGTAACATAGACTAGTAACATATGCATGTTACTAGTCCAAGTTACTCACCACTATGACCAGCCTAAGCAATCTAACCAAACGCTCCTTACTTTGCCTTGTTATCTCCCCCGGAAACCCAATGCGTGGAGCGCAACTACGCATTGATCAGTCAAGAAATCAAAGTCGGCTTGCATGCGAGTTAATATGTGGCCCTGCATGGTAGCTAAAACGGCATCTCTTAGTTGTTTGGATTAATTGTTGCATTTAGAGACAAAAATTAGGGCTTTGATTGGAGGAATGACCGGTCAAGTTTCTACTTCTCCAATCTGCTTGCACCTTGGTCCCACTACACCTTCTAACGTGACTTCTTACACCTAGACGGAGGGAGTCGTACGAGATACGGTGGCACACTGACTTAGGTCAAATACAAGTGCCCAAAATTGTGTGCATGTTATAATAAGGATTCATTTAAAATAGTACGTGAGCAAACAGAGGGATCAATTGGACAGTGTTCTCGAGCAGTAGCGAGATGTGTCAGGTAAAATACACCGCTGGCGCATTTAATTTTTCTTATTAATTTGTTTGTTTCACCCTCTAACTGGTGGGACCCAACGTACTACGTGGAGAGAGGTAAGGTGACTAAGGCTGCATTATTTCTGCACCACTGTGGATAGTTTTACCACCAAAGCCACATGACACGATTGTGATTTAAATCCCAATGACTCCCACACAAAAGAAAAACACGGCATGCTTGTCACACGAATGCAGGAATGTGTAAAAGGTTATTTTCCTCTCATTGAACATAACGGGAGGGTTGTGTAGCTGGTTAGCCTGTTCGCTCATCAAACTTGAGGTCTCGGGTTCGATAACTACACTTGAGCATAATTCGTGCCAGGAGGATTCTTTGACTGGTCAAAAAGGATGGATACGGAGCTATACGATCAGATGCAGCCTCGGCGCTTGTTTTCTAGGGTTGGCTCTCTTCACACTCTCTCCAGTATATATATACAAGCTGGAGCCTCACCGCTTGTAGTTGCTCTCTTCACACTCTAGATCTAAACAAGACTTCGTTGGCCTCTCTCTCCCCTCACTTCTGGTCAAAGAGCCGGCAGGATCCGTCCGCCGGGAAGGGAAGGAGGCTTAACGTTGCCGCCGTCGGTGAGGGAGGGAATCCACTACCGGCGCAGCTGTTCACTTTCACCCAGCGGCGGCGCGGGAGGGCCTCCGACCCCTTCTTCTTTGCCGTCGTACATAGTGTGGGCCAAACAGCCTCCGGTCGCCCACCGAACCACACCCCAAGAACCTTAAGGTATAATTTACTTATTCCACATGCATTGCTCTAGCTGCATGTGGGCTTTTTTCGCTTCGGCACTCGAATCTAGGTGTTGGATCAAACAGGAAAGTAGTGGGGAAAGTTGTATACCACGAATCTAGGACGTGGTTCAAAGAGGAAAGGAATGGGGGAAAGTAGTGGGAAAAGTTGTATAGCATGAATCTAGGATGTGGTTTAAAAAAGGAAAGGAAGGGGGAAAGTAGTGGGGAAACACTACTAGGAAAAGGGCTATAGATGATATGGCCACTAATGGCGCACCAGACATGTGGTGCGCCATTACTATATACTAATGGCGCACCATGTGCTGGTGCGCCATTAGTGTGAAAATACTAATGGCGCACCACATCCACGGTGCGCCATTAGTATTTTTTTTTTCAAAACTACTAATGGCGCACCGTGGGATGGTGCGCCATTAGTAGTTCAACTAGTAATGGCGCACCATCCCACGATGTGCCATTATTAATTATGTTTCAAATTTTTTTATTTTTATTTTTTAAACTACTAATGGCGCACCGTGGGACGGTGCGCCACTAATGGCGCACCACTCCCACGGTGCGCCATTACTAGTTGAACTACTAATGGCGCACCACTCACAGGTGCGCCATTAGTAATTTTGTTACAAATTTTATTTCAATTTTTTTTATTTTTTTTGAAAAACTACTAATGGCGCACGGTTGGGGTGGTGCGCCATTACTAGTTGAACTACTAATGGCGCACCACCCCCACGATGCGCCATTAGTAACTTGGCCCATTCCACCGAATGCACCCCCCCCCCCCCCGTGGACCGCCTTTTCAGTTTTTTAAAAAATAAAAGAAAATGGTGGAAATGTCAAAAAAAATAAAATAAAATAAGTTTCCCATGTGATATGTGGTCTAGTTGTTGGGAAAATTAACAAATATGAATTTCGACTTTATTTGCAAAATCTCTCTGGAATTTCTTAAAATGGGCATACGAACTCGAATGAAAAAGTTTTTTATATGAAAAATCATCTACTCGAAAAGTTACATCCGAATTTAATCGGGGGAACCCCGTTAAACATTTTCAAAATCCTCAAAAACCTAACCGAAAAAAGATACGGGGCTTTCAAGATCTGGAGGCAAAAAAATTCAAACTTACTAGTGGCGCACCGGTTGCTAGGTGCGCCACTAGTAACAGAAAAAATATTGGTTTTGAATTTTTTTTGGATTTTTTTTCAAAAAATGATTCGTAATATGACAGGGAAGTTTGAAATATTTTTCAAAATTTCATCATACTCATGAATATGAACAAAGTCCTAGACATCAACAAGGTTTAATAGGATTGATATGATAGATATATCAACAAGTGGCTGTTAAGTGAGGTGGTGCTGGGGTTGGATAGAACCGCGAAGTTAAGCGTGCTCGGGCTTGAGTAGTGTGAGGATGGGTGACCTTCCGGGAAGTTTGACCACTTAGTGCGATTTGACTTGAAATTAAGCATATTGACCTGAGATTAAGCCATAGTGACCCGAGATTAAGAAAAAATTGAAAAAAAAATTGAACATTTTTTTGAAATTTTTTTGAAAAAAATATTTCTGAAAAAAAAATAAAAAAAAATTTGAATTTTTTTAAAAATATTTCTGAAAAAATATTTGAAAAAAATTTGTTACTAATGGCGCACTTCTATGTGGTGCGCCATTACTAAGTCCGATAGTAATGGCGCACCGTGGCATATACTAATGGCGCACCAGATACTAATGGCGCACCAGCGGTGCGCCATTAGTAAAAATTACTAGTGGCCTGATGCTAGTGGCGCACCAGTAGTGCGCCATTAGTAGGCAAAACTGGTGCGCCACTAGTAGGCCTTTTTCTAGTAGTGAAAGTTGTATCGCATGAATCTAAGACGTGGTTCAAAGAGGAAAGGAATGGGGGAAAGTTGTATAGCATAAATCTAGGACGTGGTTCAAAGAGGAAAGGAAGGGGGGAAAGTACTAGTACAGACTAGCTATCCACCACCTACGTTGGTTGAAAATGAAAAACAATGACAAACGCAGTACGCACATCTGTAACGAACTGATCTTTTGTTTTGGGGGACAAGGCTGTAGAGTTTGAGCAGGACTAGATTTGTTGCGCTCACATAGGGAAAGGTGTCTAAAGATAACAAAATTGGGACCAACACAAATATGCTCCTCTATCCACAGTGGTGCAGAAATGGCGGCGACAACCCAACCGTCGGGCATTGTCGTCCCTCTCCACATGCAGGAGTTGCAGAGCAGTAGCGACAGTGCTATGGCGACGCAGGCGGTGGCGGAGGCAAGGGGGCTGCCACATCTAGGGGTGGTGGTCCCATCTAGTCTGGTTCCGTCCAGATCCAAAGTCCGAGGGCAGTGTAAAGATGGAACGACAGCGAGCTCATGGTGATGACGTGACCTATACCTAAGATAGATATGTGGAGAGTTCGGGTGAGAGAAGAGAGAAGGGAGAGGAAGGAGAAGTAGAGCACTCACCGATGTTAGCCGCAGGCAGAGTGGTCAGCCACGAGGGCACGGTGCACGGGAGGGAGGCGGCTGCAAGGGGAGGTCGGGAGGAGCTCCTCTATCTCAGTCTAGCCTAATGAGGGAGACCCGGCCGCATGTCAAAACTGTTGAAAATATGCCCTAGACGCAATAATAAATTGGTTATTATCATATTTACTTGTTCATGATAAATGTCTATTATTCATGATAAAATTCTATTGACCGGAAACTTAAATACATTTGTGAATACATAAACAACACTTTGTCCCTATTAGGCCTCTACTAGACTAGCTCGTCGATCAAAGATGGTTAATGTTTCCTAACCATATACATGAGTTGTCATTTGATAATGGGATCACGTCATTAGGATAATGATGTGATGGACAAACCCAACCATAAGCTTAGCATTAGATCGTATCACTTAGTTATTTGCTACAACTTTCTTCATGCCAAGTATCTGTTCCTTAGACCATGAGATCATGTCACTCCCGGATACCAGAGGCATACCTTGTGTGCTGTGAAAGTCATTTCAGAACTGGGTGATCATAAAGGTGCTCTACATGTGTCCCCGAAGGTGTCTATTGGGTTGCATGGATCGAGACTCGG
This sequence comes from Triticum aestivum, assembly GCF_018294505.1. NCBI lineage: Eukaryota > Viridiplantae > Streptophyta > Magnoliopsida > Poales > Poaceae > Triticum > Triticum aestivum. The sequence goes on from NC_057814.1 coordinate 510,031,834, forward strand.
ATTTGTCACTACATGTGATGGAGAGATATCTCTGGGCGCTCTCGGTAATACAAAATCGCAAGAAGCATGTGACTAATGAGTTTAATCACGGGATCTTGTATCACGAAATGAGTAAAGAGACTTGCTGGTAAATAGATTGAACTAATTATGGAGATACTGACGATCGAATCTCAGGCAAGTAACATATCGCCGGACAAAGGAAATTGTATACGGGATTTTCTGCATCTGCGACAATTTGGTTCAACCGATAAAGATCTCCATGGAATATGTAGGAATCAATATGGGTATCTAGGTCCCGCTATGTGTAATTGACCGCAGAGGTGCCTCGTTCATGTCTACACGATTCCCGAACACGTAGGTCGCATGATTAACATTCGGTAGCGCTAGGGTAATGTTCATATATTAATAGTGGAAAGTACGAAAGTAGTTTGGAGTCTAGTATGGGATCTGGGACATCACGAGGAGCTCCGGAATGGTCCGGAGGTAAAGATTTATATATGGGAAGTCATATTCAGGGTTTCAGAAAAGTTCCGGAATTTTCAGTAGAGTACCGGGAAGGTTGTCGATGGTTTTGGTGGTTCCACCCTTGGGCCCCATGACCCGAGAAGGGCCCACATGGACCGAGGGGTGGGGCTTCAACTCACATGCGATGGCCGCAGCATTCCCCAAGGCACATGTTGTTTAAATCTAGAGATAAGGTCTTATCTATGAATTTAAATGGTTGAATCTAGAGATAAGATTTAATATCGAGGTTTAAAGGGATTTATCCCTTGTGGCCAGCCCTGGGAGGGTTTTGGACGCCCTCCCCTACCTCCTAGCCTATATATAGAGGGGGAGGCGCATGGGGGGAAACCACACCTTCACCCTTGCCATTTGCCTCTCCAACTCCTCCCATGTTTCTCTGGTATGTGCTTGGCGAAGCCATGCCGAAATTACGGTGCCACCACCACCACCATACCACATGCTGGTTCTGATCTCACAAACCTCTTCTCCCTCGATTGCTGGATCAAGAAGGAGAGGACGCTATCGAGCTGAACGTGTGCTAATCTCGGAGGTTCCATCCGTTCGACACTAGATCAGATTGGATCATGAAGACTATGACTACATCAACCGCGTTACATACGCTAACGCTTTTGGTTTACAAGGGTACGTACACACACTTCTATATCATTTCTATGCATCTCCTAGATTGGATCTTTTGTGTTTCCTTGGATTTTTTTATTTTCATGCTACGTTCCCCATCAGTGGCATCATGAGATAGGGCTATGCATAGATGTATATGCACGAGTAGACCACAAACATGTTGTGGGTGTTGATGTTCAAATTGCTTATCATCTTGTCTTATTTGGATCGGTGGTATTGTGGATGAGGCAGCTCGGACCAAACTTAATTGTCATCGCACAAGAGACCGGTTCCACTGTAACATGCAACTTGTATTGCATAAAAGTGTCTGGCGGGTGTCTGTCTCTCCCACTTCAGTTGAATATGATCTGACAGTGTTGGTCCTTGTATAAGTTTAAAAGGCAACTGGTATATCACCGTTGTGGTTTTTTGTAGATAAAAACGGTTCTTATAGTTTGCCCTAGCAGCCACGTAAAAATTGCAGTAACAAAGTAGAGGACGTTTAACTTGTTTTTGCACGACATGTTGTGATGTGGTATGGCCAAAATGTGATGTGATATATGTTGATGTATGAGATGATCATGTTTTCTAATAGGTTCACGACTTGCATGTCGATGAGTACGACAACCGGCAGGAGCCATATGGTTGTCCTTAATTTATTGTATGACCTACGTGTCAATTAATAAACGCCATGTAATTGCTTTACTTTATCACTATGACTAAGCGATAGTTCTAGATGCTATACTTGGCGGAAACAACCACATTACAGCACGATGATGGAGATCATGGTATCATGATGGTGACGATGGAGATCATGCCGGTGCTTTGGAGTTGGAGATCAAAGCACAAGATGATAATGGCCAAATCATCACTACAAAAAAGAACACTTCCATGATGATACGTGTTTATCGCAGTAGGTCATGTTTTCTCTCATGCATGTACATCCGTGACGATTTTATGACAGAATCAAGATGGTCGTACCTGTGCTATCATAGATGTGTTCCATGACAATACTCGAATTATCATCACGGAAGTGTCCACTTCCGTGACGATAAATGGCGCGTAATGGAAGTGCTTTCTTCAAGGGTAACCAACACGTGGCATCCACTGTAATGGGTCGCCGTTAAGCTATGGGTTTCAATTTAGATTTCATAACATGTTAACAGCTCGGACCAATGGGGATTTTCCACGTGTAAAATTGTCATTGGGCAAAGGAACCACGTGTCAGCTCAACGTCGCGACAAATGTCATTCATCCAATGGACAAGACGGGCCTAGGAAAAAGTGGCACGTGGAACGACCCAACAATGTCCCATTTATGTTAAATAGGCCAGACCATTTGACTTGGTCAAAAGTTAGCGGGCTGACCCATGGAAAGCATGTTGGTGGCCTGTTCGCATATAGCTCATTTACGGCCCGTTAACCGACGACCCGTTATGGCCTTTCCGAATTCGGCGCAGTAGCGTCGTGTGGGCCGTCCAATATAATTCCAACTCGTTGTCACTTTTGGCCCATGAAAGGCCCATGATGTGTTTCGGTCCATATGAGGCATTTTGTATCTCTGGGCCCTTTAACGGCCCGTGGTGATTCTGGCCCATAATGAATAGTAAATTGTTGTATACCCATTAACGGCCCATGATTCAGTTGGGCTGTTTCCAGCCCATGTTTTCATTCGGCCTTCTAAGGGCCCATATATTCTTGGTATCATTTCTGGCCCTTGATTACTTACGCTCCGTTACTGGCTTGTTCTGCTAATTGGCCAAGTTTAGCGTGTGGTTATAGTCGGCCCATTTGTGGCCCATTAACCCATTGGGACGTTTTCATCCCATCAAATATTCTGGCCCAATATAATGACCCGTTATGCGTGTCATAGAATTAAGCCTGTGATACGAACTGGCCTGTTTACGACCCGTTATGGTCGAGCTCATAAACAGATGATTCCGATTTTGGCCCGGCTACAACCCATATTATGGTCTGTTATGGGTCCACGAATTGTACGACCGATGTGTGGCTGATACGTCCCTAACGTATCTATAATTTTTGATTATCCCATGTATTATATTATCTGTTTTGGATGTTTTATATGCATTGATATGCTATTTTATATTATTTTTGGACTAACTTATTAACCTAGTGCCCAGTGCTATTTTATGTTTTTCCGTGCTTTTGACTTTTACAAAAAAGGAATATCGAACGGAGTCTAAACGGAATAGAACTTTACGGTGATTTTCCTCGGACCAGAAGAAACCCACGAGACTTGGAGAGGAGGCCAAAAGGCCTATGAGGCGGCCACAAGCCGTGGGGGCGTGCCCTAGGTTGGGCCGGCCCCTGGCTTGTGGGCCCCTCGTAGACCGTCCAACCCTAATCTTTGCACCGTAAATCCTCAAATATTCCCCTTACGTCAGAGGGCACACCAAAAATACTTTTTCGCCGCCGCAAGCTTCTATTCCCGTGAGATCCCATCTTGGGGCCTTTTCTGGCACTCTACCGAAAGGGATTGAATCACGGAGGGCCTCTACATCAACCTTGCTGCCCTTCCGATGAAGCCTGAGTAGTTTACCACGGACCTAAGAGTCCATAGCTAGTACCTAGATGGCTTCTTATCTCTCTTTGATCTTCAATACAATGTTCTCCTTGATGTTCTTGGAGATCTATTCGATGTAATCTTGTTTTGTGGTGCGTTTGTTGACATCCGATGAATTGTGGATTTATGATCATATTATCTATGAATATTATTTGAGTATTCTCTGAACTCCTTTATGCATGATTGAGATAGCTTAGTATTTCTCTCCGATCTATCGATTTGGTTTGGCCAACTAGATTGGTTTTTCTTGCAATGGGAGAGGTGCTTTGTGATGGGTTCAATCTTGCGGTGTCCTCACCAAGTGACAGTAGGGGTAGTGAGGAACGTATTGTATTGTTTCCATTAAGGATAAAAAGATGGGGTTTATATCATATTGCTTGTGTTTATCCCTCCACATCATGTCATCTTGCCTAAGGCGTTACTATGTTCTTATGAACTTAATACTCTAGATGCAGGCAGGAGTCGGTCTATGTGTGGAGTAATAGCAGTAGATACAAGCAGGAGTCGGTCTACTTGTCACGGACGTGATGCCTATATTCATGATCATTGCCTTAGATATCATCATAACTTTGCGCTTTTCTATCAATTGCTCAACAGTAATTTGTTTACCCGCCATATGTGTTCTTTCAATAGACAAGCCTCTTGTGAAAACTATGGCCCCCTGTTCTATTTCTCGTCATATATTTTCAGATCTATAAAACCAAAAAACCCCCAAAATACCTTGCTGCAATTTATTTATATTTACTTTATTTTGCCTTGTACTTATCTTTTATATCTATCTCTATTAGATCTCACTCTTGCAAGTAACCGTAAAGGGATTGACAACCCCTTTTTTCCGTTGAGTGCAAGTGTTTGTTAGTGTGTGCAGGTGCGTATATTGGGGACTTGCTTGTGCCTCCCACTGGATTGATACCTTGGCTCTTAACTGAGGGAAATACTTATGTCTACTTTGCTGCATCACCCTTTCCTCTTCCTGGGAAAAATCAACACAATCTCAAGAAGTAGCAGTCGCCCATGGATCATACGGTCGTTGGAGAGCCATGGATTGTATGTCCTGTAGGGGGGCCCATGGATCCTACGGTCCGATTATACATTTGGAACATCATTTAGATTATGAAGATCTAGTTAGAGCTTGAAATGTACTATGATTTGAACTCAACATAAAGTGGATTCAAAAATTCGAGTTCAAGTTCATATAGTACACATAGTTCATATCTAACTCGACAGTAATCATGTGGTGTGTTGTGAAGATAATATACAGATGATGGTTTAACTTGACAACAATTAGGATTGTAGATTCTTATTCAAATAGAGAAGTGAATTCAAAATTAGTTTATATTGAAGAGGTAGTATATACATTTGGAGTGCACCAAAGTGTTCATTTGAGTAGGTTACATGCATTATACACTTAGCAAAATATTTTAATTGAACATAACATGAATTCAAAGTTTTGAATGGTATTTGTAGTAACTCATATAGTAAAACGGGACAAGACACTCTCTTGTGTGGCGTGAATTGGTTTTTGTCGGTGAGGGAAGTGCGAATTAATTTGGTACAATACACGTTAGGCTAGTCTCGAAATTTCAACCCGCGCCTTATTATCTCGAAATTTCAAGATATCTCTTTGTTTTGTTGTGCTCCAAAAACTCCCTCCTTCTCAACCCGCGCCTTGCCATCCCAAATTACAATGTGTGCAAAAACTCCCACCTCCTGCGAAATCCTGACATGCGAAATTCCTGTTATACCCCTGAACTGAAAGAACCGCCTAGTTCAATTCGTTGGGATTAGTATTGTAACTTACTCTACCTTTTGGACAAGCGCATCCCTAAGCCATGGTTCCCCCTCCCATCCCCTTTGTTCCCCGCATTCGTACACCGAGGCTACCAAAACCCCACCCTCCTACGTCTGCCACCCAGCCGTAGCCTCTTCCCAACGACATCGTCCACCACAACAGCTCAACGCCCCTCATCCACCGCACTTGATGAGGATTCGTCGTCGATCTCCTTGCCCTGCCGGTTCAGCCACCTCGTCCTCCACTCCAAGGAGCATCCCCGACATTCACCTCATCTATCATGCCACTTTCGTTTCCACATCGCCATCTTCACCTGCCCCACCAGAACTGCAGAACCCTCATGCTACTTGTGAGCTATGTTGGGATTTCCTCGAAGAGGAGAGGATGATGCAGTACAGTAAAGATAAGTATTTCCATCAGTTAAGAACCAAGGTTATCAATCCAGTACGAGAACCACACAAAACCTCATTAGCGGCACCTTCACAAACAAAAGCAAATACTTCCACTCAACATGATCAAGGGGGTTGTCAATCCCCTCGGCGGTCATTTTCAAGGATCAAATCTCGTAGTGATAGATAGATAAAATAAAATAACAGTAATAAAATTGCAGCAAGGTATTTTTGGATTTTATATATTATAAAAGTAGACCCGGGGGCCATAGTTTTCACTAGAGGCTTCTCTCTAGAACAAAAAGCATATGGTGGGTAAACAAATTATTGTTGGGCAATTGATAGAAAAGCGCGTAGTTATGACAATATTCAAGGCAATGATCATGTATATATGCATCACGTCCGAGACAAGTAGACCGACTCCTGCCTACAACTACTACTATTACTCCACCCATCGACTGCCATCCAGCATGCATCTATAGTATTAAGCTAATCAAAAAGGAGTAACACCTTAAGCAAGATGACACGATGTAGACAAAGTAAATCCAACCAATATGAATAAACACCATCATTTTCCTCTTAATGCCAGCAATAAAAATATGTGTCTTGTCCCCTACTTTGTCACTGGGATATAGAGCACCCCAAGATTGAAACCATTATAAAGCACCTCTCCCATTGCAAGATAAATCAACCTATTTGGCCAAACCAAACGGATAGATAGGAGAGAAATACAAAGCTATAATAATCACGCATAAACGAATTCAAAGAAGACTCAATTAATATTCATGAATAATCTAATCATAAACCCAACATTCAACGGATCCCACCAAATACACCGTAAAAGAAGATGACATCAAATAGAACTCCAAGAACACGGAGGAGAACATTGTATTGAAGATCAAAGAGAGAGAAGAAGCCATCTAGCTATTAGCTATGGATCCGTAGGTATGTGGTGAACTACTCACACATCATCGGAAGGGCAACAAGGTTGATGTAGAAGCCTGATACGTCTCCAACTTATCCATAATTTTTTATTGTTCCATGCTGTTATATTATCATTCTTGGGTGTTTTACAATCATTTTATAGCAACTTTATATCATTTTTTTGGGACTAACCTATTGACATAGTGCCCAATGCCAGTTGCTATTTTTTCCTTTTTTTTACTTCGCAGAGAAATCAATACCAAACGGAGTCCAAACGCAGCAAAACTTTTTGGTGATTTTTTCTGGACCAGAAGACACACGATGGGCGAAGGAAGTACTAGAGGGAGGCTCCGAGGGGAGCACAACCCACCTGGGTGCGCCTGGGGGCCCAGGCACGCCCTGGTGGGTTGTGCCCACCTCGGCCGCCTCCCGCACCGCCTCTTTGCTCTATAAATACCCCCAAAATCCAAAAACCCTAGGGGAGTCGACGAAACACAATTCCAGCCGCCGCAAGTTCCAAAAACCACAGATCCAATCTAGACACTATCACAGAGGGGTTCATCATCCTCATTGGTGCCTCTCCAATGAGGCGTGAGTAGTTCATTGTAGACCTACAGGTCCGTAGTTAGTAGCTAGATGGCTTCCTCTCTCTGTTTTGATTCTCAATACAATGGTCTCTTGGAGATCTATTTGATGTAACTCTTTCTTGTGGTGTGTTTGTTGGGATGCGATGAACTTTGAGTTTATGATCAGATCTATTTTATCCATGAAAGTTATTTGAGTTTTGATCTCTTATATGCATGATTGCTTATAGCCTCGTATTTCTTCTTTGAATCTTTGGTTTAGTTAGGCCGGCTAGATCGATTTTTCTTGCCATGGGAAGAGGTGCTTTGTGATGGGTTCGATCTTACGGTTCTCAATCCCAGTGACAGAAGGGGACATGACACGTATGTATCGTTGCTATTGAGGATAAAAGATGGGGTCTGTTCCTACATGAATAGATCGTGTCTACATCATGTCATCATTCTTATTGCATTACCCGTTTCTCCATTAACTTAATACACTAGATGTATGCTGGATAGCGCTCGATGGGTGGAGTAATAGTAGTAGATGCAGGCAGGAGTCGGTCTACTAATCTTGGACGTGATGCCTATATAATGATCATTGACTGGGTACCATCATAATTATTTAAAGTTTTATAAATTACCCAACATTAATTTGTTTACCCGCCGTATGCTATTTTTCGAGAGAGAAGCCACTAGTGAAATCTACGGCCCCCGGGTCTCTTCTTTATCATATTCTCTTTCAACATCTATTTTTATTTGGTTTTATCTTCAGATCTATTAATCCAAAAACCCAAAAATACCTAGCTGCAATTTATTGTTATTTATTTTATCTCGCGTTCCCGCGAGATCTATTATCCAATCTACTACAGTTTTATCTATCTTTTTACCTGGGAGGGATTGACAACCCCTCTTTTACGTCGGTTGCAAGTATTTGTTCTTTGTGTGTGGGTACCATTTACATAGTGTTGCGTGGTTCTCCTACTGGTTCGATAACCTTGGTCTCATCACTGAGGGAAATACCTACCGTAGTTGTGCTACATCATCCCTTCCTCTTTGGGGAAATACCGACGTAGTTCAAGCCGCATCGAAAGGAATTTCTTGCGCCATTGTCGGGTGACATCATCAACATCTATCAGGTTCCTAATCACAAACCTCATCTCCTTGAAATTTACATTATTTGTCATTTGCCTCTCGATTTGATCTCCCCCACTTCACGAAAATTTGCCATTTTATTCGGCATCTTTTTCTTACGCCGTTTTTCTTGTCAGATCCATATTTTTGCTTGAAAACAGGAGTGATTTTGGTATGGCAGAAACAGATGATGTCCTAACTCCTAAAATTGGACGATCTGGCAATCTAGATGCTAAAACTTTTGTTTTGGGGCAAGGGAATGTTATGGGAAAATAAGATATCCATGAATTTTTCAATTGTGTTGGAAATTTAAGTCTTAATGATGCTCCTATACTTAAAGGAATAAATCCTATGCAGAAGCTATTTCAGCACTAGTTCTGAAACTTAAAAATAAGTTTATCGGTACCCATCCTACCTTGCAAAGATTCGTGTATGAGCTACCTGTTAGAAAGAATCATAAAGCTAAAATGTTGGCCACCCTTCTTCTTATGAATGAATTTGACTACATAATACGGGAAGCTAGGGATTTTTTTTATGGTATGAATCATGAAAAACCTGTAACACCCTGGGAATCATGCTACAGTAACTCCCTGTGATTAAGCTAATCATGTTGCTAAACAGGGCTTGATCACATTGGAATCACCTTCCTTTTCTAACTCCTAGTTCAAACTTCAAATATAATTAAAGTGAAAAATAAAAGTTTTCAAAAACTCAAACAAAAATGTTCTGTGGGTGCTAAATAATACACTGGCAATTATGGTGGAGAAAACTCCTTTTTATAAAATGCCTAAATATTTTAAATGAAATAAAACAGAAAAGGAAATAAACAAATAAAAGGAAAACAAAAAACAAAACAGAACAGAAAAAGAAAAAAAGGAGAAGGCCCGTTCCCCCACTGCACCCCGGCCCAAACTGGGCCACCACCCCCGAACCCCCCCGGCCCAGTCGCCCCAGCCCACTCTCCCCCCCGCGTCCCCTTCCCTGTTCCCCCGACCGGGTCGGAACAGGGGCGCGC